>NW_027325375.1:14870614-15023055 GCF_036924035.1 Leuresthes tenuis | reverse complement strand
CCCCCCCCCCCCCCCCCCCCCCCCTTCCCCCCCTTGCTCCTCGGCTGATCAACTAGGAACAATCGGGCCCTATTCGATGGCTGCCTTGTCTTTTACTCTGTGCAAAAGACAAGGCAGCAACAAAAACACCACGAGAATCCGTATTGAGGCTTTGTTCTGATCGCTCATTCGGTGTCGCGTTTCTTTCAAGCAATTCTCCCGGTTAGCCCGCACTCGGCTCGCTCCCAGAGCCGTGTTAAAGTCTACTTCGCATTCACTCTCTTTTCTCAGCAGACTCTTGGGATTTTATCTATAAAATGAATTCCTTCACTCAAACTATGTGAAAACTGCTTTGTCCTTAATATTTACCATGTCTAGAAAGATTTAAACAAAAAAAACAACGTTGTACTTTGCAGTAAAAGAAAGAGCAAATCTAAAGTTTCAGGAATCCGAGAATAATCTTACTTTCATGAGTTCTTCACGATTTCGGATTTTGCTATAAAATGAATTCCTTCACTCAAACTAAATTAAAACTGCTAAACCGCTAATCTGTTATATGTAAGGCAGATGTCAAATTCACCGAAATAGGATCAAAGGGTATTCGGCCAATCGAGCTGTAGCAGCTTCGGTAAAAGAGTATAAGTTGAAGAGTTTGTGAATAAAGGTGTGCGCACACATAGTGTGCTGTAAGAAAATAGGCAGGGAGCAATGGCCGCTGGGGTATATGTTCTTGTATGTTGTCTGACTGTTTGATTTGAATGTGTTGTGTAAGTGTCCTGTTGAATGTTACATGTTTGGGCTTTGACACGCTTCACTGTGGTTGTTAACTGTGTGGTGTGTCCTGAAATGTTATATGTTTGGGCTGTGTGACATGCTTAATGCTTGTCAGTAGCTACCCACTTATTCATATATAGCAACTGACAACATAAGAAGTCCGGACATACTTGATAGTAGTTGTAGAAGTATCCTTATTGATAATAGATCACTAATTCATAGTGATAGAACAGTAGATGAACAGGTGCCTGCACATGTCTCACGAAAATAAAATGGGTGTATGATTGCTGACGGCAGAGCAATACTGCCAAACTTATGAGTTCTTGTGGCAAACTTGATTCAGTGTCTTGACGTGTATACGCTGTTTCGCTGACTTGATTGTCACAAGAAACAAAGTGTGTTTGATAAGATCCGACCATTTTATTACGGGAGGATCAGTATGTATGGATTCTGATGTGACTGATAAACCCATTCGTATCTTAAGCATAATCTAATACGTGAGACAACGCCCTGGCACACGATAAAAAAAAAAAAAAGAGAGCGGTTTTGTGTCCCCACAGTCCATAATGTAGAAAAGAGAGAAAAAAGCCTTTCTGATTTGGTGTGTGTACTCATAGTGCAGAGTGTAGAGAAAAGAAAGCCGTTTTGGTGTCACGGGTGTTGTGACTTACACACACACATTTCTAAATTGAGAAAGGAAATTATTTTAGAGGAAGCACTAGAGTTTAGATCCCACATTTGTTGATAGGCATTCATTTATTTCTTCACTTCTGATGAAGTTTCAACAATAAACAACAAACTTTGTATTATGAGAAAGAACCAGACTCATTCTTCAGGAATCCGAAAATAAGCTCTATTTTATGAGTTATGCACGAATTCGGATTCTCCTATAAAACGAATTCATTAACTCAAACCAAGTTAAGACTGCTTTGTCCTTCATATTATTCATGTCTAATCAAGTTTCAACGATAAACAACGTTGTACTTTGTAGAATGAGAAAGAACTTCTTGAGCAATAAGCATCTCTCGACATATGACGAAATACAGATTTTGCTATAAAATTAATTCCTTCTATCAGCCTGACTTAAAACTGTTTGTCCTCCTTATTTATCCACTTCAAATCAAGTTTCAACAATTAAAAAAAAATTTGTAGTTTGAGAAAGAACAACTTAATCTTCAGCAATCAGTATAAAAAGAGGTGCAAAATGCCAACCATACATACCTAAAAGGTGGAGCGGAAGTATTCAGCTGCAAGTAGGTGTGAATGTTCGACCATAATTTGTAAAAAGCGGTAAGAAAAGGTTCGAATGCCCGACTATATATTAACAAAAGCGGGAGTGGAGGTTTTCGGCTGCAAGAAGTCTGAATGTCCAACATAATTTGTAAAAACCGGGGAAGAAAAGGCTCGAAAGCCCGACTATACACCATCAAAAGTGGGAGCGGAGATGTTCAGTTGCAAGACGGTCTGAATGTCCATCATAATTGCTAGAAAACATGAAAGAAAATTTTCGAATATCAAACTGCACATGATCATAAGCGGGAGAGGAGGGGTTCAGCTGCAAGAAGGTGTGAATGTCTACACATAATTACTGAAAAATGGGTAAGAAAAGGTGCGAATGCCTAACCATACATCATCAAAAGAGGGAGCGGAGGTGTTCCGCTGTAAGACGGTGTGAATGTCTGACCATAGATGGTAAAAAGCGGGTAAGAAAAGGTTAAATTACCCGACTGTACACAATCAAAAGAGGGAGCGGAGTTGTTCAGCTAAGAGAAGGTGTGAAATTCCGACCTTGGTTTGTAAAAAGCGGGTAAGAAAAGGTTCGTATGCCCGAATATACACCATCAAAAGCGGAAGCGGAGGTGTTCGGCTGCAAGATATTGTGAACGTCCGACCAAAGTTTGTAAAAAGCAGTTAAGAAAAGGTTCGAATATCTAACCAAACATAATCAAAAGCGGGAGCAGAGCTGTTCGACTGGAAGTAGGTGTGAATGTCAGATCATAATTTGCAAAAAGCTGATGAGAAAGGGTGAGAATGCCCGACTATACACCATCAAATGCGGTAGCAGAGTTGTTCGGCTGTGAGTAGGTGTGAATCTCCAACCATAATTGCTGAAAAATGTGTTAGAAAAGGTAAAAATGCCGGTCCATACATCATTAAAAAAATCGGGAGAGGTGGTGTTCAGCTGCAAGAAGGTCTAAATGTCCATCAATAATTGCTAGAAAACATGAAAGAAAATTTTCGATAATCAAACCACACATGATCATAAGTGGGAGAGGAGGTGTTCAGCTGCAAGAAGGTGTGAATGTCCACCCATAATACCTGAAAAATGGGTAAAAAAAAGGTGCGAATGCCCAACCATACATCATCAAAAGCAGGAGTGCATGTGTTCGGCTACAAGAAGGTGTGAACGTCCAACCAAAGTTTGTAAAAAGCAGTTAAGAAAAGGTTCGAATATCCAACCATACATAATCAAAAGCGGGAGCAGAGCTGTTCGACTGCAAGTAGGTGTGAATGTCAGAGAATAATTTGCAAAAAGCTGATGAGAAAGGGTGAGAAATCCCGACTATACACCATCAAATGCGGTAGCGGAGTTGTTCGGCTGTGAGTAGGTGTGATTCTCCAACCATAATTGCTGAAAAATGTGTTAGAAAAGGTAAAAATGCCGGTCCATACATCATCAAAAGCGGGAGAGGTGGTGTTCGGCTGCAAGTAGGTGTGAATGTCCATTAATAATTGCTTTAAAACACGAAAGAAAATTTTCGAATATCAAACCTTACATGATCATTAGCGGGAGAGGAGGTGTTCAGCTGCAAGAAGATGTGAATATCCACCCATAATTACTGAAAAATGGGTAGGAAAAGATGCGAATGTCCAACCATAAATCATCAAAAGCAGGAGTGGAGTTGTTCAGCTACAAGAAGGTGTGAACGTCCAACCAAAGTTTGTAAAAAGCAGTTAAGAAAAGGTTCGAATATCCAACCATACATAATCAAAAGCGGGAGCAGAGCTGTTCGACTGCAAGTAGGTGTGAATGTCAGAGAATAATTTGCAAAAAGCTGATGAGAAAGGGTGAGAAATCCCGACTATACACCATCAAATGCGGTAGCGGAGGTGTTCGGCTGTGAGTAGGTGTGATTCTCCAACCATAATTGCTGAAAAATGTGTTAGAAAAGGTAAAAATGCCGGTCCATACATCATCAAAAGCGGGAGAGGTGGTGTTCGGCTGCAAGTAGGTGTGAATATCCATAAATAATTGCTTTAAAACATGAAAGAAAATTTTCGAATATCAAACCTTACATGATCATTAGCGGGAGAGGAGGTGTTCAGCTGCAAGAAGATGTGAATATCCACCCATAATTACTGAAAAATGGGTAGGAAAAGATGCGAATGTCCAACCATAAATCATCAAAAGCAGGAGTGGAGTTGTTCAGCTACAAGAAGGTATGAAAGTCCAACCATGGTTTGTAAAAAGCGGGTAAGAGAAGGTTCGAATACTCGAATATATACCATCAAAAGCGGAAGCGGGGGTGTTCGGCTGCAAGAAGGTGTGAACGTCCGACCAAAGTTTGTAAAAAGCAGTTAAGAAAAGGGTTGAATATCCAACCGAACATAATCAAAAGCGGGAGCAGAGCTGTTCGACTGCAAGTAGGTGTGAATGTCAGATCATAATTGCTGAAAAATGTGATAGAAAAGACTAGAATGCCGGACAATACATCATCAAAAGCGGGAGAGGTGGTTTTTCGGCTGCAAGTAGGTGTGAATGTCCAGCCATAATTACTCACAAACGGGGGAAGAAAAGGTAGTATTTCCAGACCACACATGATCAAAACAGGGAATGGAGGTGGTTCAGCTGCAAGGTGTGAATGTCTGACTAAAGTTAGTAAAAACCGTGTAAGACAAGGGGAAAATGCCCGACAATGTATGATCAAAAGAGGGAGCGGAGGTTTTCGGCTGCAAGGTCTGAATGTCCAACCATAATTTGTAAAAATCGGGGAAGAAAAGGCTCGAAAGCCCGACTATACACCATCAAAAGCGGGAGAAGATGTGTTCAGGTGCAAGAAGGTCTGAATGTCCGACCAAAGTTTGTAAAAAGCATTAAGAAAATGTTCGAATATCCAACCAAACATAATCAAAAGCGGGAGCAGAGCTGTTCGACTGCAAGTAGGTGTGAATATCAGATCATAATTTGCAAAAAGCTGATGAGAAAGGGTGAGAATGCCCGACTATACACTATCAAATGTGGGAGCGGAGTTGTTCGTCTGTGAGTAGGTGTGAATGTCCGACCATAATTGCTGAAAAATGTGTTAGAAAAGACTAGAATGCCGGACAATACATCATCAAAAGCGGGAGAGGTGGTTTTTCGGCTGCAAGTAGGTGTGAATGTCCAGCCATAATTACTCACAAACGGGGGAAGAAAAGGTAGTATTTCCAGACCACACATGATCAAAACAGGGAATGGAGGTGGTTCAGCTGCAAGGTGTGAATGTCTGACTAAAGTTTGTAAAAACCGTGTAAGACAAGGGGCGAATGCCCGACAATGTATGATCAAAAGAGGGAGCGGAGGTTTTCGGCTGCAAGGTCTGAATGTCCAACCATAATTTGTAAAAATCGGGGAAGAAAAGGCTCGAAAGCCCGACTATACACCATCAAAAGCGGGAGCAGAGGTGTTCAGGTGCAAGAAGGTCTGAATGTCCGACCAAAGTTTGTAAAAAGCATTAAGAAAATGTTCGAATATCCAACCAAACATAATCAAAAGCGGGAGCAGAGCTGTTCGACTGCAAGTAGGTGTGAATATCAGATCATAATTTGCAAAAAGCTGATGAGAAAGGGTGAGAATGCCCGACTATACACTATCAAATGTGGGAGCGGAGTTGTTCGTCTGTGAGTAGGTGTGAATGTCCGACCATAATTGCTGAAAAATGTGTTAGAAAAGGTAAGAATGCCGGACCATATATCATCAAAAGCGGGAGAGGTTGTGTTCGGCTGCAAGAAGGTGTGAATGTCCAGCCATAATTACTCACAAACGGGTAAGAAAAGGTACTATTGCCAGACCATATATGATCAAAACAGGGAGCGGAGGTGGTTCAGCTGCAAGAAGGTTTGAATGTCCGACTAAAGTTTGTAAAAAGCGGGTAAGACAAGGTGTGAATGCCCGACAATGTATGATCAAAAGAGGAGCGGAGGTTTTCGGCTGCAAGAAGGTCTGAATGTCCACCCATAATTACTGAAGATGGTGTACTGAAGTAAGAAAAGGTGCGAAAGCCCAACCGCACATGATCATAAGTTGATGAGAAGGTGTTCGACTGCAAGTAGGTGTGAATGTAAGATCATAATTTGTAAAAAGTTGGTAAGAAAAGTTAAGAATGCCCAACCATAAATTATCAAAAGCGGCAGCAGAGTTTCGGCTGGTATTTATCAATGTCTAGATAGATTTCAACAAAAAACAACGTTGTACTTTGCAGTAAAAGAAAGTGCAAATCAAAAGTTTTAGGAATCCGAGAATAAGCTTATTTTCATGAGTTCTGCACGATTTCGGATTTTATGTATAAAATGAATTTCTTCACGCAAACTAAGTTAACACTGCTTTGTCCTTCATATGTACCCATTTCTACATATATTTCAAGCATAAACTTCCTCATATTACCCTGAATGAGAAAGAGCCACACTTGTGATTAAGCCATACCTCCCTATTGAGGAGTTCTGCATGATTTGGGATTTTATCTATAAAATCAATTCCTTCACTCAAACTATGTTAAAACGGCTTTTACCTTCATATTTATCAATGTCTAGATCGACTTAAACAAAGAACAACATTGTATTTTGCAGTAGAAGAAAGAGCAAAACTGAAGGATCAGGAATCCGAGAATAAGCTTCTTTTCATACGTTCTGCATGATTTGGGATTTTATGTATAAAATAAATTCCTTCACTCAAACTAAGTTAACACTGCTTTGTCCTTCATATGTACCCATTTCTACATATATTTCAAGCATAAACTTCCTCATGCTACCCTGAATGAGAAAGAACCACACTTGTGATTAAGCCATACGCCCCTTTTGAGGAGTTCTGCATGTTTTGGGATTTTATCTATAAAATCAATTCCTTCACTCAAACTATGTTAAAATGGCTTTTACCTTCATATTTATCAATGTCTCGATAGATTTAAAGAAAAAAACAACGTTGTACTTTGCAGTAAAAGAAAGAGCCAATCAAAAGTTTTAGGAATCCGAGAATAAGCTTATTTTCATGAGTTCTGCACGATTTCGGATTTTATGTATAAAATGAATTCATTCACTCAAACCAAGTTAAAACTGCTTTTTCCTTCATATTTATCAATGTCTAGATCGACTTCAACAAAGAACAACATTGTATTTTGCAGTAGAAGAAAGAGCAACACTGAAGGATCAGGAATCCGAGAATAAGCTTATTTTCTTATGGGCAAGTGGGAACTGCTTTGTCCTTCATATTTATCAATGGATGGATTTCAACTTCTTCTACTGCAAAGTCCAATGTTTTTCTTTGTTGAAGTCGATCTAGACATTGATGAATATGGAAGGACAAAGCAGTTTTAACTTGGTTTGAGCAAAGCAATTAATTTTATAGCAAAATCCGAAATCGTGCAGAACTCATGAAAGCAGGCTTATACTCGGATTCCTGAAACTTTAGATTTGCTCTTTCTTTTACTGCAAAGTACAACGTTGTTTTTTTGTTTAAATATTTCTAGACATGGTAAATATGAAGGACAAATCAGTTTTAACATAGTTTGAGTGAAGTAATGCATTTTATAAGCAAAATCCCAAATCATGCAGAACTCACGAAATGCTTTTTCTCGCTTTTCACTGCTTTTTACAAACTTTGGTCGGACGTTCACACCTTCTTGCATCCGAACACCTCCGCTTCCGCTTTTGATGATGTATATTCGGGCATTCGAACCTTTTTTTACCCGCTTTTTACAAACCATTGTCGGACTTTCACACCTTCTTGCAGCCGAACACCACCTCTCCCGCTTTTGATGATGTATGGTCCAGTATTCTTACCTTTTCTAACACATTTTTCAGCAATTATGGTCGGACATTCACACCTACTCACAGCTGGACACCTCCGCTCCCGCTTTTGATCATACAATGTCGGGACATCGCTCCTTGTCTTACCAGCTTTTTACAAACTTTAGTCGAACATTCACACCTTCTTGCAGCTGAACACCTCCGCTCCCGCTTTTGATGATGTATAGTCGGGCTTTCGAGCCTTTTCTTACCCGGTTTTTACAAATTATGGTTGGACATTCAGACCTTGCAGCTTAACACCTCCGCTCTCTCTTTTGATCATGTATGGTCTGGCAATACTACCTTTTCTTCCCCCATTTGTGAGTAATTATGGCTGGACATTCACACCTACTTGCAGTCAAACAGCTCTGCTCCCGCTTTTGATTATGTTTGGTTGGATATTCGAACCTTTTCTTAACTGCTTTTTACAAACCATGGTCGGACTTTCACACCTTCTTGTAGCCGAACAACTCCGCTCCCGCTATTGATTGTGTACAGTCGGGTATTTTAACCTTTTCTTACCCGCTTTTTACCATCTATGGTCGGACATTCACACCGTCTTACAGCGGAACACCTCCGCTCCCGCTTTTTATGGTGTATAGTCGGGCATTTGAACCTTTTCTTACCCGCTATTTACAAACTATGGTAGGACATTCAAACCTTCGTTTATCCGAAAACCTCCGCTCTCTCTTTTGATCATACATTGTCGGACATTCGCACCTTTTCTTACCCGCTTTTTACAAACCATGGTCGGACTGTCACACCTTCTTGTAGCCGAACACACCCGCTCCCGCAATTGATTGTGTACAGTCGGGTATTTTAACCTTTTCTTACCCGCTTTTTACCAAGTATGGTCGGACATTCACACCTTCGTACAGCGGAACACCTCCGCTCCCTCTTTTGATGGTGTATGTTCGGGCATTCAAACCTTTTCTTACCCGCTTTTTCCAAACTATGGTCGGCTATTCACAGCTTCCTCTCCACCATACTTGTATGGTGGGATATTCACACCCACTTGCATTCGAAAACCTCCGCCCCCACTTTTGTTGATATTTAGTCGGACATTCGCACCATACCCGCTTTTGGCAAACTATGGCCTTCTTGCAGCCTAACAACTCTGATCTTGCTTTTGATGATGTAAGGTTGGGCATTCAGACCTTGCTTCACCTGCTTTTCACCAAATATAGTCGGACATTCACACCTTCTTGCAGCCGAACACTTCCGCTTCACCTTTTAGTGTTCTATCACACCTTTTTTTTCACCGCATTTTATACATTATGGTTGGAAATTTTCAACCACTTTCATCCGAAGACCTCTCCTCCCGCTTTTGTTAATATATTTGAACTTTAGTTTGACATTCAAACCTTCTTGCAGCTGAACCACCTCCGCTCCCTGTTTTGATCATATATGGTCTGGCAATACTACCTTTTCTTACCCGTTTGTAATTATGGCTGGACATTCACACCTACTTGCAGCCGAACACAACCTCTCTCGCTTTTGATGATGTATGGACCGGCATTTTTACCTTTTCTAACACATTTTTCAGCAATTATGGTCGGAGATTCACACCTACTCACAGCCGAACAACTCCGCTCCCGCATTTGATGATGTATAGTCGGGCATTCTCACCCTTTCTCATCAGCTTTTTGCAAATTATGATCTGACATTCACACCTACTTGCAGTCGAACAGCTCTGCTCCCGCTTTTGATTATGTTTGGTTGGATATTCGAACCTTTTCTTCACTTCTTTTTACATATTTTTGTTGGACGTTCACACCTTCTTGTAGCCGAACACTTCCACTCCTGCTTTTGATGATGTATGGTTGGGCATTCACACCTTTTTTTTGCCCATTTTTCAGTAATTATGGGTGGACATTCACACCTTGCAGCTGAACACCTCCTATCCCACTTATGATCATATGCGGTTTGATTTTCGAAAAGTTTCTTTCATGTTTTCTAGCAATTATTGATGGACATGTAGACCTTCTTGCAGCTGAACACCTCCGCTCCCGCTTTTGATCATACATTGTCAGGCATTCGCACCTTGTCTTACCCACTTTTTACAAACTTTAGTCGAACAGTCACACCTTTTTGCAGCCGAACACCACCTCTACCGCTTTTGATGATGTATTGTCCAGCATTCTTACCTTTTCTAACACATTCTTCAGCAATTATGGTCGGACATTCACACCTACTCAGAGCCGAACACCTCCGCTCCCGCATTTAATGGTCTATAGTCGGGCATTCTACAGCGGAAAAGACTCATTCTTATGTTTGGTTAGATATTCGAACCTTTTCTTAACTGCTTTTTACAAACTTTGGTCAGACGTTCACAATATCTTGCAGCCGAACACCTCCGCTTCCGCTTTTGATGGTGTATATTCGGGCATACGAACCTTTTCTTACCCGCTTTTTACAAACCAAGGTCGGACTTTCACACCTTCTCTTAGCTGAACAACTCCGCTCCCTCTTTTGATTGTGTACAGTCGGGTAATTTAACCTTTTCTTACCCGCTTTTTACCATTATTGGTCGGACATTCACACCGTCTTACAGCGGAACACCTCCGCTCCCTCTTTTGAAGATGTATGGTTAGGCATTCGCACCTTTTCTTACCCATTTTTCAGTAATTATGGGTAGACATTCACACCTTCTTGCAGCTGAACACCTCCTCTCCTGCTTATGATCATGTGCAGTTTGATATTCAAAAATTTTCTTTCATGTTTTCTAGCAATTATTGATGGACATTCAGACCGTCTTGAAGCTGAACACCTCCGCTCCCACTTTTGATGTTGTATAGTCGGGCTTTCGAGCCTTTTCTTCCCCGGTTTTTACAAATTATGGTTGGACATTCAGACCTTCTTGCAGCCGAAAACCTCCACTCCCTCTTTTGATCATACATTGTCGGGCATTCGCACCTTTTCTTACCCGCTTTTTACAAACCATGGTCGGACTTTCACACCTTCTTGTAGCCGAACAACTCCGCTCCCGCTATTGATTGTGTACAGTCGGGTATTTTAACCTTTTCTTACCCGCTTTTTACCAACTATTGTTGGACATTCACACCGTCTTACAGCGGAACACCTCTGCTCCCTCTTTTGATGGTGTATGTTCGGGCACTCGAACCTTTTCTTACCCGCTTTTTACAAACTATGGTCAGACATTCAAACCTTCTTGTAGCCGAACACATCCACTCCTGCTTTTGATGATGGGTATTCAAACCTACTTGTTGCCCGCTTTTCATGAATTATGGATGGACATACACACCTTGTCGCAGCCAAACACCTCCGCTCCCTGTTTTGATCATGTATGATTGGACATTTGCACCTTTTCTCACCCGCTTTTTACTATGGTCGGCCATTCACAGCTTCCTCTCCACCATACTTGTATGGTGGGATATTCACACCCACTTGCATCCGAAGACCTCCGCCCCCACTTTTGTTGATATTTAGTCGGTCATTCGCAGCTTACCCGCTTTTGGCAAACTATGGCCTTCTTGCAGCCAAACACCTCTGATCTCGTTTTTGATGATGTAAGGTTGGGCATTCAGACCTTGCTTCACCTGCTTTTCACCAAATATAGTCGAACAGTCACACCTTCTTGCAGCCGAACACTTCTGCTCCACCTTTTAGTGTTCTATGGGGTATTCACACCTTTTTTTTCACCGCATTTTATTGATTATGGTTGGAAATTCTCACCCACTCTTATCCGAAGACCTCTCCTCCTGCTTTTGTTAATATATAGTCGGGCATTCAAACCTTTTCTTACCCGCTTTTTACAAATTATGGTCGAACATTCACACCTACTTGCAGCCGAACACCTCCGCTCCCGCTTTTGATAGTGTATAGTCGGGCTTTCGAGCCTTTTCTTCCCCGGTTTTTACAAATTATGGTTGTACATTCAGACCTTGCAGCCGAAAACCTCCCCTCCCTCATTTGATCATACATTGTCAGGCATTCGCACCTTGTCTTACCCGCTTTTTATAAACTTTAGTCAGACATTCACACCTTGCAGCTGAACCACCTCCGCTCCCTGTTTTGATAATGTATGGTCTGGCAATACTACCTTTTCTTACCGGTTTGATAGTAATTATGGCTGGACATTCACACCTACTTGCAGCCGAACACCACTTTTCCCGCTTTTGATGATGTATGGTCCGGCATTCTAGTCTTTTCTAACACATTTTTCAGCAATTATGGTTTGACATTCACACCTACTCACAGCCGAACACTTCCGCTCCCGCATTTGATGGTGTATAGTCGGGCATTCTCACCCTTTCTCATCAGCTTTTTGCAAATTATGATCTGACATTCACACCTACTTGCAGTCGAACAGCTCTGCTCCCGCTTTTGATTATGTTTGGTTGGATATTCGAAACTTTTCTTCACTGCTTTTTACAAACTTTGGTCGGACGTTCTCACCTTCTTGCAGCCGAACACCTCCGCTTCCGCTTTTGATGGTATATATTCGGGCATTCGAACCTTTTCTTACCCGCTTTTTACAAACCATGGTCGGACTTTCACACCTTCTTGTAGCCGAACAACTCCGCTCCCGCTATTGATTGTGTACAGTCGGGTATTTTAACATTTTCTTACCCGCTTTTTACCAACTATTGTTGGACATTCACACCGTCTTACAGCGGAACACCTCCGCTCCCTCTTTTGATGGTGTATGTTCGGGCATTCGAACCTTTTCTTACCCACATTTTACGAACTATGGTCGGATATTCAAACCTTCTTTTAGCCGAACACATCCACTCCTGCTTTTGATGATGTATGGTTGAGCATTCGCACCTTTTCTTAACCATTTTTTACAAACTATGGTCGGACATTCACACCTTCTTGCAGCTGAACACCTCCTCTCCCGCTTATGATGATTTGTGGTTTGATATTCGAAAATTTTCTTTCATGTTTTCTAGCAATTATTGATGGACATTCAGACCTTCTTGCAGCTGAACACCTCCGCTCCCGCTTTTGATGATGTATAGTCGGGCTTTCGAGCCTTTTCTTCCCCGGTTTTTACAAAATTATTGATGGACATTCAGACCTTCTTGCAGCAGAAAACCTCCGCTCCCTCTTTTGATCATACATTGTCGGGCATTCGCACCTTCTCTTACCCGCTTTTTACAAACCAGGGTCGGACTTTCACACCTTTTAGTAGCCGAACAACTCCGCTCCCGCTATTGATTGTGTACAGTCGGGTATTTTCACCTTTTCTTACCCGCTTTTTACCAACTATGGTCAGACAATCACACCTTCTTACAGTGGAACACCTCCGCTCCCTCTTTTGATGGTGTATGTTCGGGCATTCGAACCTTTTCTTACCCGCTTTTTACAAACTATGGTCGGACATTAAAACCTTCTTGTAGCCGAACACATCCACTCCTGCTTTTGATGATGTATGGTTGGGCATTCGTACCTTTTCTTATCCATTTTGCAGTAATAATTGGTGGACATTCACACCTTTTTGCATTTTAACACCTCCTCTCCCGCTTATGATCATGTGCGGTTTGATATTCGAAAATTCTCTTCCATGTTTTCTAGCAATTATTGATGGACATTCAGACCTTGCAGCTGAACACCTCCGCTCCAGCTGTTGATGGTGTATAGTCGGGCTTTCGAGCCTTTTCTTCCCCGATTTTTAGAAATTATGGATGGACATTCAGACCTTCTTTCAGCCGAAAACCTCCGCTCCCTCTTTTGATCATACATTGTCGGGCATTCGCACCTTTTCTTACCCGCTTTTTACAATTCATGGTCGGACTTTCACACCTTTTAGTAGCGGAACAACTCTGCTCCCGCTATTGATTGTGTACAATAGGGTATTTTAACCTTTTCTTACCTGCTTTTTGCCAATTATGGTTGGACATTCACACCTTCTTACAGCGGAACACCTCCGCTCCCTCCTTTGATGGTGTATGTTCGGGCATTCGAACCTTTTCTTACCCGCTTTTTACAAACTATGGTCAGACATTCAAACCTTCTTGTAGCCGAACACATCCACTCCTGCTTTTGATGATGGGTATTCAAACCTACTTGTTGCCCGCTTTTCATTAATTATGGGTGGACATACACACCTTGTCGCAGCCAAACACCTCCGCTCCCTGTTAGGATCATGTATGGTTGGGCATTCGTACCTTTTCTTACCCATTTTGCAGTAATTATGGGTGGACATTCACACCTTCTTGCATTTGAACACCTCCTCTCCCGCTTATGATCATGTGCGGTTTGATATTCGAAAATTCTCTTCCATGTTTTCTAGCAATTATTGATGGACATTCAGACCTTCTTGCAGCTGAACACCTCCGCTCCAGCTGTTGATGGTGTATAGTCGGGCTTTCGAGCCTTTTCTTCCCAGATTTTTACAAAATATGGATGGACATTCAGACCTTGTTTCAGCCGAAAACCTCCGCTCCCTCTTTTGATCATACATTGTCGGGCATTCGCACCTTTTCTTACCCGCTTTTTACAAACCATGGTCGGACTTTCACACCTTTTAGTAGCGGAACAACTCTGCTCCCGCTATTGATTGTGTACAATAGGGTATTTTAACCTTTTCTTACCTGCTTTTTGCCAACTATGGTCGGACATTCACACCTTCTTACAGCGGAACACCTCCGCTCCCTCCTTTGATGGTGTATGTTCGGGCATTCGAACCTTTTCTTACCCGCTTTTTACAAACTATGGTCAGACATTCACACCTTCTTGCAGCCGAACACTTCCGCTCTACCTTTTAGTGTTCTATGGGGTATTCACACTTTTTTTTTCACCGCATTTTATAGATTATGGTTGTAAATTCTCACCCACTCTTATCCGAAGACCTCTCCTCCTGCTTTGGTTAATATATAGTCGGGCATTCGAACCTTTTCTTACCCGCTTTTTACAAATTATGGTCGAACATTCACACCTACTTGCAGCCGAACACCTCCGCTCCCGCTTTTGATGGTGTATAGTCGGGCTTTCGAGCCTTTTCTTCCCCGGTTTTTACAAATTATGGTTGGACATTCAGACCTTGCAGCCGAAAACCTCCGCTCCCTCTTTTGATCATACATTGTCAGGCATTCGCACCTACTTGCAGCCGAATACTTCCGCTCCACCTTTTAGTGATGTATGGTTGGCATTTGCACCTTTTCTTACCCTTTCTTACCCTACTGATTGCTTAAGATTAAGTTGTTTTTTCTCAAACTATAACATTTCCGCTTTTAGTGTTCTATGAGGCATTCACATATTTTTTTTCACCGTAATGAAGTCTTTAGTAAAAGGCGAAAGACTTGTACGTTATGAAGAGAAACCAGAGTACGATTATCCGTCACTGCGGGAGCAGGGCATCAGGCTAGTTGGCATAGCCACCTTCCCAATGGTGAGCTTTGCTTGGTTGAGACAATTGCTACCCCCCCCCCCCCCCCCCCCTTGGTCCTCGGCTGACCAAGTAGGAACAATCGGGCCCTATTCGATGGCTGCCTTGTCTTTTATTCTTTGCAAAAGACAAGGCAGCAACAAAAACACCACGGGAAAACCGTATTGAGGCTTTGTTCTGACCGCTCATTCGGTGTCCCGTTTCTTTCAAGCAATTCTCCCGGTTAGCCCACACTCGGCTCGCTCCCAGAGCTGTGTTGAAGTCTACTTCGCATTCACTCTCTTTTCTTCAGTTTCAGGAATCCGAGAATAAGCTTACTTTCATGAGTTCTTCACGATTTCAGATTTTGCTATAAAATGAATTCCTTCACTCAAACTAAATTAAAACTGCTAAACCGCTAATCTGTTACATGTAAGGCAGATGTCAAATTCACCGAATTAGGATTATTCGGTATTCGGCCAATCGAGCTGTAGCAGCTTCGGTAAAAGAGTATAAGTTGAAGAGTTTGTGAATAAAGGTGTGCGCACACATAGTGAGCTGTAGGAAAATAGGCAGGGAGCAATGCCGGCTGGGGTATATGTTCTTGTATGTTGTCTGACTGTTTGATTTGAATGTGTTGTGTAAGTGTCCTGTTGAATGTTACATGTTTGGGCTTTGACACTTCACTGTGGTTGTTAACTGTGTGGTGTGTCCTGAAATGTTATATGTTTGGGCTGTGTGACATGCTTAATGCTTGTCAGTAGCTACCCACTTATTCATATATAGCAACTGACAACATAAGAAGTCTGGACATACTTTGATAGTAGTTGTAGAAGTATCCTTATTGATAATAGATAAACTAATTCATAGTGATAGAACAGTAGATGAACAGGTGCCTGCACATATCTCACAAAAATAAAATGGGTGTATGATTGCTGACGGCAGAGCAATACTGCCAAACTTATGAGTTCTTGTGGCAAACTTGATTCTGTGTCTTGACGTGTATACGCTGTTTCGCTGACTTGATTGTCACAAGAAACAAAGTGTGTTTGATAAGATCTGACCATTTTATTACGGGAGGATCAGTATGTATGGATTTTGATGTGACTGATAAACCCATTCGTATCTTAAGCACAATCTAATACGTGAGACAACGCCCTGGCACACGATAAAAAAAAAAAGAGAGAGCGGTTTTGTGTCCCCACAGTCCATAATGTAGAAAAGAGAGAAAAAAGCCTTTCTGATTTGGTGTGTGTGCTCATAGTGCAGAGTGTAGAGAAAAGAAAGCCGTTTTGGTGTCACGGGTGTTGTGACTTACACACACACATTTCTAAATTGAGAAAGGAAATTATTTTAGAGGAAGCACTAGAGTTTAGATCCCACATTTGTTGATAGGCATTCATTTATTTCTTCACTTCTGATAAAAATGATAAGACTGACCTAAAGAATTGGAGGCCCATCACACTTTTAAACTTTGACTGTAAACTTTTTAGCAAGGTTTTAACGACACGGATGTCCTCTGTTTTAGAGGAGGTAATTCACCCAGACCAGGCTTGTGCCATCTCAGAGAGACAACTCACCGACAGCCTCGTACTGATTCGAGACATCATTGATTACGCTAGAGACAGAAACACCCGGCTTGTCATCTTAAATTTAGACTTTGAAAAAGCTTTTGATCGGGTCTCGCATCAATATCTCTTTCAGGTGTTGCAGCCATCGAATAGGGCCCGATTGTTCCTACTTGGTGAGATTTGCTTGGTTGAGACGCTTGCTCCCCCCCCTTGCTCCTCGGCTGACCAAGTAGGAACAATCGGGCCCTATTCGATGGCTGCCTTGTCTTTTACTCTGTGCAAAAGACAAGGCAGCCACAAACACCACGGGAACACCGTATTGAGGCTTTGTTCTGACCACTCATTCGGTGTCGCGTTTCTTTCAAGCAATTCTCCCGGTTAGCCCACACTCGGCTCGCTCCCAGAGCTGTGTTAAAGTCTACTTCGCATTCACTCTCTTTTCTCAGCAGATTAAAAGAAAGTTTCATCTTGGGCTCCCTGAAACTTCCATCCTGCACCGCTGTTTGCTTTTTCACAAGAGCAGAGAAGAGCGCACCGTTCCCAGCGGCACTGCAGTACTGGGTCGATGTTTGGAGTGAACGGAGCAAGCTTCTTTTTCAACTCCTATTCTTAAAAATCCATTTAATATGTAGTCCTCGTATAGAGGACATATTAAACTGATAAGAACAGATACTACACTTGATCTTAGCCAAAAGGCCGAGAATCGATAACTGTCCACTGTTTCAGGTCCGAGGGCCCTTGCTGGCACAATGCGCACTTGTAGCAGTGTTCTTTTTATGGCCATAGGTGGCCAGAGTGTCACGTTGCACCTCCGCCCACCCGCTGCACTGAGCACTCTTCAGCCCTTTTAAATGGTATAACTTTGCACTCCCGCGTGCTCCAGCAAGCACCATTCAAGCAACAACTTTGCACTCCAGCTTCGAATATCGGCACAATCGCAACAAGTAAGGCGACTCTACTCAGAGAAGTCACTCTGCACAGTAACAAGATTTCTTTTGCACAGACAGAAAGGGCTTCACCCGCAAAGGTAAAGCCTGCCAAAAATAGAAACAACTCATTAGTGCTGCTCTCCACGAAAGTCTTTAGTAAAAGGCGAAAGACTTGTATGTTATGAAGAGAAACCAGAGTACGATTATCCGTCACTGCGGGAGCAGGGCATCAGGCTAGTTGCCATAGCCACCTTCCCCATGGTGAGCGCTGCTTGGTTGAAACGCTTGCCCCTGTGCAATCGACAAGGCAGCAACAAAAACACCACGGGAACACCGTATTGAGGCTTTGTTCTGACCGCTCATTCGGTGTCGCGTTTCTTTCAAGCAATTCTCCCGGTTAGCCCACACTCGGCTCGCTCCCAGAGCCGTGTTAAAGTCTACTTCGCATTCACTCTCTTTTCTCAGCAGACTCTTGGGATTTTATCTATAAAATGAATTCCTTCACTCAAACTATGTTAAAACTGCTTTGTCCTTCATATTTACCATGTCTAGAAAGATTTAAACAAAAAAAAACAACAACGTTGTACTTTGCAGTAAAAGAAAGAGCAAATCTAAAGTTTCAGGAATCCGAGAATAAGCTTACTTTCATGAGTTCTTCACGATTTCGGATTTTGCTATAAAATGAATTCCTTCACTCAAACTAAATTAAAACTGCTAAACCGCTAATCTGTTACATGTAAGGCAGATGTCAAATTCACCGAAATAGGATCTAAGGGTATTCGGCCAATCGAGCTGCAGCAGCTTTGGTAAAAGAGTATAAGTTGAAGAGTTTGTGAATAAAGGTGTGCGCACACATAGTGAGCTGTAGGAAAATAGGCAGGGAGCAATGCCGGCTGGGGTATATGTTCTTGTATGTTGTCTGACTGTTTGATTTGAATGTGTTGTGTAAGTGTCCTGTTGAATGTTACATGTTTGGGCTTTGACACTTCACTGTGGTTGTTAACTGTGTGGTGTGTCCTGAAATGTTATAGGTTTGGGCTGTGTGACATGCTTAATGCTTGTCAGTAGCTACCCACTTATTCATATATAGCAACTGACAACATAAGAAGTCTGGACATACTTTGATAGTAGTTGTAGAAGTATCCTTATTGATAATAGATAAACTAATTCATAGTGATAGAACAGTAGATGAACAGGTGCCTGCACATGTCTCACGAAAATAAAATGGGTGTATGATTGCTGACGGCAGAGCAATACTGCCAAACTTATGAGTTCTTGTGGCAAACTTGATTCAGTGTCTTGACGTGCTGTCAGCGCTGTTTCGCTGACTTGATTGTCACAAGAAAAAAAGTGTGTTTGATAAGATCCAACCATTTTATTACGGGAGGATCAGTATGTATGGATTCTGATGTGACTGATAAACCCATTCGTATCTTAAGCATAATCTAATACGTGAGACAACGCCCTGGCACACAATCAAAAAAAAAAAGAGAGAGCGGTTTTGTGTCCCCACAGTCCATAATGTAGAAAAGAGAGAAAAAAGCCTTTCTGATTTGGTGTGTGCTCACAGTGCAGAGTGTAGAGAAAAGAGAGAAAAGAAAGCCGTTTTGGTGTCACGGGTGTTGTGACTTACACACACACATTGCTGAATTGAGAAAGGAAATTATTTTAGAGGAAGCACTAGAGTTTAGATCCCACATTTGTTGATAGGCATTCATTTATTTCTTCACTTCTGATGAAGTTTCAACAATAAACAACAAACTTTGTATTATGAGAAAGAACCAGACTCATTCTTCAGGAATCCGAAAATAAGCTCTTTTTTACGAGTTATGCACGAATTCGGATTCTCCTATAAAACGAATTCCTTAACTCTAACCAAGTTAAGACTGCTTTGTCCTTCATATTTATTCATGTCTAATCAAGTTTCAACGATAAAGAACGTTGTACTTTGTAGAATGAGAAAGAACTTCTTCAGCAATAAGCATCTCTCGACATATGACGAAATACAGATTTTGCTATAAAATTAATTCCTTCTATCAGCCTGACTTAAAACTGTTTGTCCTCCTTATTTATCCACTTCAAATCAAGTTTCAACAATTAAAAAAATGTTGTAGTTTGAGAAAGAACAACTTAATCTTAAGCAATCAGTAGGGTAAGAAAGGGTAAGAAAAGGTGCAAATGCCAACCATACATCACTAAAAGGTGGAGCGGAAGTATTCGGCTGCAAGTAGGTGCGAATGCCTGACAATGTATGATCAAAAGAGGGAGCGGAGGTTTTCGGCTGCAAGGTCTGAATGTCCAACCATAATTTGTAAAAACCGGGGAAAAAAAGGCTCGAAAGCCCGACTATACACCATCAAAAGCGGGAGCGGAGGTGTTCGGCTGCAAGTAGGTGTGAATGTTCGACCATAATTTGTAAAAAGCGGGTAAGAAAAGGTTCGAATGCCCGACTATATATTAACCAAAGTAGGAGGAGAGGTCTTCGGATAAGAGTGGGTGAGAATTTACAACCATAATCTATATAATGCGGTGAAAAAAAAGGTGTGAATACCCCATAGAACACTAAAAGGTAGAGCGGAAGTGTTCGGCTGCAAGAAGGTGTGAATGTCTGACCATAGTTTGTAAAAAGCAGGTAAGAAAAGGTTAAAATACCCGATTGTAAACAATCAATAGCGGGAGCAGAGTTGTTCCGCTACTAAAAGGTGTGAAAGTCCGACCATGGTTTGTAAAAAGCCGGTAAGAAAAGGTGCGAATGCCCGACAATGTATGATCAAAAGAGGGAGCGGAGGTTTTCGGCTGCAAGAAGGTCTGAATGTCCAACCATAATTTGTAAAAATCGGGGAAGAAAAGGCTCGAAAGCCCGACTATACACCATCAAAAGTGGGAGCGGAGGTGTTCAGCTTCAAGACGGTCTGAATGTCCATCAATAATTGCTAGAAAACATGTAAGAAAATTTTCGAATATCAAACTGCACATGATCATAAGCAGGAGAGGTGTTCAGCTGCAAGAAGGTGTGAATGTCTACCCATAATTACTGAAAAATGGGTAAGAAAAGGTGCGAATGCCTAACCATACATCATCAAAAGAGGGAGCGGAGGTGTTCCGCTGTAAGACGGTGTGAATGTCCGACCATAGATGGTAAAAAGCGGGTAAGAAAAGGTTAAATTACCCGACTGTACACAATCAAAAGAGGGAGCGGAGTTGTTCAGCTAAGAGAAGGTGTGAAAGTCCGACCTTGGTTTGTAAAAAGCGGGTAAGAAAAGGTTCGTATGCCCGAATATACACCATCAAAAGCGGAAGCGGAGGTGTTCGGCTGCAAGATATTGTGAACGTCCGACCAAAGTTTGTAAAAAGCAGTTAAGAAAAGGTTCGAATATCTAACCAAACATAAGAATGAGTCTTTTCCACTGTAGAATGCCCGACTATAGACCATCAAATGCGGGAGCGGAGGTGTTCGGCTCTGAGTAGGTGTGAATGTCCGACCATAATTGCTGAAGAATGTGTTAGAAAAGGTAAGAATGCTGGACCATACATCATCAAAAGCGGTAGAGGTGGTGTTCGGCTGCAAAAAGGTGTGACTGTTCGACTAAAGTTTGTAAAAAGTGGGTAAGACAAGGTGCGAATGCCTGACAATGTATGATCAAAAGCGGGAGCGGAGGTGTTCAGCTGCAAGGTGTGAATGTCCACCCATAATTCCTGAAAAATGGGCAAAAAAAAGGTGTGAATGCCCAACCATACATCATCAAAAGCAGGAGTGGAAGTGTTCGGCTACAAGAAGGTGTGAACGTCCAACCAAAATATGTAAAAAGAAGTTAAGAAAAGGTTCGAATATCCAACCAAACATAATCAAAAGCGGGAGCAGAGCTGTTCGACTGCAAGTAGGTGTGAATGTCAGATCATAATTTGCAAAAAGCTGATGAGAAAGGGTGAGAATGCCCGACTATACATCATCAAATGCGGGAGCGGAGTTGTTCGGCTGTGAGTAGGTGTGAATCTCCGACCATAATTGCTGAAAAATGTGTTAGAAAAGGTAAGAATGCCGGTCCATACATCATCAAAAGCGAGAGAGGTTGTGTTCGGCTGCAAGTAGGTGTGAATGTCCAGCCATAATTACTCACAAACGGGTAAGAAAAGGTAGTATTGCCAGACCATATATGATCAAAACAGGGAGCGGAGGTGGTTCAGCTGCAAGAAGGTTTGAATGTCCGACTAAAGTTCAAATATATTAAAGAAAGTGGGAGGAGAGGTCTTCGGATGAGAGTGGTTGAAAATTTCCGACCATAATGTATAAAATTCGGTGAAAAAAAGTTGTGATAGAACACTAAAAGGTGGAGCGGAAGTGTTCGGCTGCAAGAAGGTGTGAATGTCCGACTATATTTGGTGAAAAGCAGGTGAAGCAAGGTCTGAATGCCAAACCTTACATCATCAAAAGCGAGATCAGAGGTGTTTGGCTGCAAGAAGGCCATAGTTTGCCAAAAGCGGGTAAGGTGCGAATGTCCGACTAAATATCAAAAAAATTTGGGGCAGAGGTCTTCGGATGCAAGTGGGTGTGAATATCCAACCATACAAGTATGGTGGAGAGGAAGCTGTGAATAGCCGACCATAGTTTGGAAAAAGCGGGTAAGAAAAGGTTTGAATACCCGAACATACACCATCAAAAGAGGGAGCGGAGTTGTTCCGCTGTACGAAGGTGTGAATGTCCGACCATAGTTGGTAAAAAGCGGGTAAGAAAAGGTTAAAATACCCGACTGTACACAATCAATAGCGGGAGCGGATGTGTTCGGCTACATGAAGGTGTGAAAGTCCGACCATGGTTTGTAAAAAGCGGGTAAGAAAAGGTGCGAATGTTCGACAATGTATGATCAAAAGAGAGAGCGGAGGTTTTCGTATACAAAAAGGTTTGAATGTCCCACCATAGTTTGTAAAAAGCGGGTAAGAAAAGGTTCGAATGCCCGACTATACACCATCAAAAGCGGGAGCAGAGGTGTTCCGCTGTAAGACGGTGTGAATGTCCGACCATAGTTGGTAAAAAGCGGGTAAGAAAAGGTTAAAATACCCGACTGTACACAATCAATAGCGGGAGCGGAGTTGTTCGGCTACTAAAAGGTGTGAAAGTCCGACCCTGGTTTGTAAAAAGCGGGTAAGAAAAGGTTCGAATGCCCGAACATACACCATCAAAAGAGGGAGCGGAGGTGTTCCGCTGTAAGACAGTGTGAATGTCCGATCATAGTTGGTAAAAAGCGGGTAAGAAAAGGTTAAAATACCCGACTGTACACAATCAAAAGAGGGAGCGGAGTTGTTCAGCTAAGAGAAGGTGTGAAAGTCCGACCATGGTTTGTAAAAAGCGGGTAAGAAAAGGTTCGTATGCCCGAATATACACTATCAAAACCGGAAGTGTAGGTTTTCGGCTGCAAGAAGGTGTGAACGTCCGACCAAAGTTTGTAAAAAAGCAGTTAAGAAAAGGTTCGAATATCTAACCAAACATAATCAAAAGCGGGAGCAGAGCTGTTCGACTGCAAGTAGGTGTTAATGTCAGAGAATAATTTGCAAAAAGCTGATGAGAAAGGGTGAGAAATCCCGACTATACACCATCAAATGCGGTAGCGGAGTTGTACGGCTGTGAGTAGGTGTGATTCTCCAACCATAATTGCTGAAAAATGTGTTAGAAAAGGTAAGAATGCCGGTCCATACATCATGAAAAGCGGGAGAGGTGGTGTTCGGCTGTAAGTAGGTGTGAATGTCCATTAATAATTGCTTTAAAACATGAAAGAAAATTTTCGAATATCAAACCTTACATGATCATTAGCGGGAGAGGAGGTGTTCAGCTGCAAGAAGATGTGAATATCCACCCATAATTACTGAAAAATGGGTAGGAAAAGATGCGAATGTCCAACCATAAATCATCAAAAGCAGGAGTGGAGTTGTTCAGCTACAAGAAGGTATGAAAGTCCAACCATGGTTTGTAAAAAGCGGGTAAGAGAAGGTTCGAATACCCGAATATATACCATCAAAAGCGGAAGCGGGGGTGTTCGGCTGCAAGAAGGTGTGAACGTCCGACCAAAGTTTGTAAAAAGCAGTTAAGAAAAGGTTTGAATATCCAACCGAACATAATCAAAAGCGGGAGCAGAGCTGTTCGACTGCAAGTAGGTGTGAATGTCAGATCATAATTGCTGAAAAATGTGATAGAAAAGACTAGAATGCCGGACAATACATCATCAAAAGCGGGAGAGGTGGTTTTTCGGCTCCAAGTAGGTGTGAATGTCCAGCCATAATTACTCACAAACGGGGGAAGAAAAGGTAGTATTTCCAGACCACACATGATCAAAACAGGGAATGGAGGTGGTTCAGCTGCAAGGTGTGAATGTCTGACTAAAATTTGTAAAAACCGTGTAAGACAAGGGGCGAATGCCCGACAATGTATGATCAAAAGAGGGAGCGGAGGTTTTCGGCTGCAAGGTCTGAATGTCCAACCACAATTTGTAAAAATCGGGGAAGAAAAGGCTCGAAAGTCCGACTATACACCATCAAAAGCTGGAGCAGAGGTGTTCAGCTGCAAGAAGGTCTGAATGTCAAACCAAAAATTACTGAAAAATGGGTAAGAAAAGGTGCGAATGCCAAATCATACATCATCAAAAGCAGGAGCGGATGTGTTCAGCTACAAGAAGGTTTGAATGTCCAACCATAGTAAGTAATAGGCGGGTAAGAAAAGGCTCGAATGCCCAACTATATACCATCAAAAGCGGAAGCGGAGGTGTTCGGCTGCAAGACGGTGTGAACGTCCGACCAAAGTTTGTAAAAAGCATTAAGAAAATGTTCGAATATCCAACCAAACATAATCAAAAGCGGGAGCAGAGCTGTTCGACTGCAAGTAGGTGTGAATATCAGATCATAATTTGCAAAAAGCTGTTGAGAAAGGGTGAGAATGCCCGACTATACACTATCAAATGTGGGAGCGGAGGTGTTCGTCTGTGAGTAGGTGTGAATGTCCGACCATAATTGCTGAAAAATGTGTTAGAAAAGGTAAGAATGCCAGACCATATATCATCAAAAGCGGGAGAGGTTGTGTTCGGCTGCAAGTAGGTGTGAATGTCCAGCCATAATTACTCACAAACGGGTAAGAAAAGGTACTATTGCCAGACCATATATGATCAAAACAGGGAGCGGAGGTGGTTCAGCTGCAAGAAGGTTTGAATGTCCGACTAAAGTTTGTAAAAAGCGGGTATGACAAGGTGTGAATGCCCGACAATGTATGATCAAAAGAGGAGCGGAGGTTTTCGGCTGCAAGAAGGTCTGAATGTCCACCCATAATTACTGAAAAATGGGTAAGAAAAGGTGCGAAAGCCCAACCGCACATGATCATAAGTGGATGAGAAGGTGTTCGACTGCAAGTAGGTGTGAATGTAAGATCATAATTTGTAAAAAGCGGGTAAGAAAAGGTAAGAATGCCCAACCATAAATTATCAAAAGCGGCAGCAGAGTTTCGGCTGGTATTTATCAATGTCTAGATAGATTTCAACAAAAAACAACGTTGTACTTTGCAGTAAAAGAAAGTGCAAATCAAAAGTTTTAGGAATCCGAGAATAAGCTTATTTTCACGAGTTCTGCACGATTTCGGATTTTATGTATAAAATGAATTCCTTCACGCAAACTAAGTTAACACTGCTTTGTCCTTCATATGTACCCATTTCTACATATATTTCAAGCATAAACTTCCTCATACTACCCTGAATGAGAAAGAGCCACACTTGTGATTAAGCCATACGCCCCTTTTGAGGAGTTCTATATGGTTTGGGATTTTATCTATAAAATTAATTCCTTCACTCAAACTATGTTAAAACGGCTTTTACCTTCATATTTATCAATGTCTCGATAGATTTAAACAAAAAACAACGTTGTACTTTGCAGTAAAAGAAAGTGCAAATCAAAAGTTTTAGGAATCCGAGAATAAGCTTATTTTCATGAGTTCTGCACGATTTCGGATTTTATGTATAAAATGAATTCCTTCACGCAAACTAAGTTAACACTGCTTTGTCCTTCATATGTACCCATTTCTACATATATTTCAAGCATAAACTTCCTCATACTACCCTGAATGAGAAAGAGCCACACTTGTGATTAAGCCATACGCCCCTTTTGAGGAGTTCTGCATGATTTGGGATTTTATCTATAAAATCAATTCCTTCACTCAAACTATGTTAAAACGGCTTTTACCTTCATATTTATCAATGTCTCGATAGATTTAAACAAAAAAACAACGTTGTACTTTGCAGTAAAAGAAAGAGCCAATCAAAAGTTTTAGGAATCCGAGAATAAGCTTATTTTCATGAGTTCTGCACGATTTCGGATTTTATGTATAAAATGAATTCATTCACTCAAACCAAGTTAAAACTGCTTTTTCATTCATATTTATCAATGTCTAGATCGACTTCAACAAAGAACAACATTGTATTTTGCAGTAGAAGAAAGAACAAAACTGAAGGATCAGGAATCCGAGAATAAGCTTATTTTCTTATGGGCAAGTGGGAACTGCTTTGTCCTTCATATTTATCAATGTGTAGATGGATTTCAACTTCTTCTACTGCAAAGTCCAATGTTTTTCTTTGTTGAAGTCGATCTAGACATTGATGAATATGGAAGGACAAAGCAGTTTTAACTTGGTTTGAGCAAAGCAATTCATTTTATAGCAAAATCCGAAATCGTGCAGAACTCATGAAAGCAGGCTTATACTCGGATTCCTGAAACTTTAGATTTGCTCTTTCTTTTACTGCAAAGTACAACGTTGTTTTTTTGTTTAAATCTTTCTAGACATGGTAAATATGAAGGACAAATCAGTTTTAACATAGTTTGAGTGAAGTAATGCATTTTATAAGCAAAATCCCAAATCATGCAGAACTCACGAAAAGCTTTTTCTCGCTTTTCACTGCTTTTTACAAACTTTGGTCGGACGTTCACACCTTCTTGCATCCGAACACCTCCGCTTCCGCTTTTGATGATGTATATTCGGGCATTCGAACCTTTTATTACCCGCTTTTTATAAACCATTGTCGGACTTTCACACCTTCTTGCAGCCGAACACCACCTCTCCCGCTTTTGATGATGTATGGTCCAGTATTCTTACCTTTTCTAACACATTTTTCAGCAATTATGGTCGGACATTCACACCTACTCAAAGCTGGACACCTCCGCTCCCGCTTTTGATCATACAATGTCGGGACATCGCTCCTTGTCTTACCAGCTTTTTACAAACTTTAGTCGAACATTCACACCTTCTTGAAGCTGAACACCTCCGCTCCCGCTTTTGATGATGTATAGTCGGGCTTTCGAGCCTTTTCTTCCCGGTTTTTACAAACCATGGTCGGACTTTCACACCTTCTTGTAGCCGAACAACTCCGCTCCCGCTATTGATTGTGTACAGTCGGGTATTTTAACCTTTTCTTACCCGCTTTTTACCAACTATGGTCGGACATTCACACCGTCTTACAGCGGAACACCTCTGCTCCCGCTTTTGATGGTGTATAGTCGGGCATTCGAACCTTTTCTTACCCGCTTTTTACAAACTATGGTGGGACATTCAAACATTCTTGCAGCCGAAAACCTCCGCTCTCTCTTTTGATCATACATTGTCGGACATTCGCACCTTTTCTTACCCGCTTTTTACAAACCATGGTCGGACTTTCACATCTTCTTGTAGCCGAACACATCCGCTCCCGCTATTGATTGTGTACAGTCGGGTATTTTAACCTTTTCTTACCCGCTTTTTACCAAGTATGGTCGGACATTCACACCTTCGTACAGCAGAACACCTCCGCTCCCTCTTTTGATGGTGTATGTTCGGGCATTCAAACCTTTTCTTACCCGCTTTTTCCAAACTATGGTTGGCTATTCACAGCTTCCTCTCCACCATACTTGTATGGTGGGATATTCACACCCACTTGCATCCGAAGACCTCCGCCCCAAATTTTGTTGATATTTAGTCGGACATTCGCACCTTACCCGCTTTTGGCAAACTATGGCCTTCTTGCAGCCAAACACCTCTGATCTCGCTTTTGATGATGTAAGGTTGGGCATTCAGACCTTGCTTCACCTGCTTTTCACCAAATATAGTCGGACATTCACACCTTCTTGCAGCCGAACACTTCCGCTCCACCTTTTAGTGTTCTATCACACCTTTTTTTCACCGCATTTTATACATTATGGTCGGAAATTTTCAACCACTCTCATCCGAACACCTCTCCTCCCGCTTTTGTTAATATATTTGAACTTTAGTCGGACATTCAAACCTTCTTGCAGCTGAACCACCTCCACTCCCTGTTTTGATCATATATGGTCTGGCAATACTACCTTTTCTTACCCGTTTGTGAGTAATTATGGCTGGACATTCACACCTACTTGCAGCCGAACACAACCTCTCTCGCTTTTGATGATGTATGGACCGGCATTCTTACCTTTTCTAACACATTTTTCAGCAATTATGGTTGGAGAATCACACCTACTCACAGCAGAACAACTCCGCTACCGCATTTGATGGTGTATAGTCGGGATTTCTCACCCTTTCTCATCAGCTTTTTGCAAATTATGATCTGACATTCACACCTACTTGCAGTCGAACAGCTCTGCTCCCGCTTTTGATTATGTTTGGTTAGATATTCGAACCTTTTCTTAACTGCTTTTTCACAAACTTTGGTCGGACGTTCACACCTTCTTGCAGCCGAACACCTACGCTTCCGCTTTTGATGGTGTATATTCGGGCATACGAACCTTTTCTTACCCGCTTTTTACAAACCATGGTCGGACTTTCACACCTTCTCTTAGCTGAACAACTCCGCTCCCTCTTTTGATTGTGTACAGTCGGGTATTTTAACCTTTTCTTACCCGCTTTTTACCAACTATGATCGGACATTCACACCGTCTTACAGCGGAACACCTCCGCTACCTCTTTTGATGGTGTATGTTCGGGCATTCGAACCTTTTCTTACCCGCTTTTTACAAACTATGGTCGGACATTCAAACCTTCTTGTAGCCGAACACATCCACTCGTGCATTTGATGATGTATGGTTGGGAATTCGCACCTTTTCTTACCCATTTTTCAGTAATTATGGGTGGACATTCACACCTTGCAGCTGAACACCTTCTCTCCCGCTTATTATCATGTGCGGTTTGATATTCGAAAATTCTCTTTCATGTTTTCTAGCAATTATTGATGGACATTCAGACCTTCTTGCAGCTGAACACCTCCACTCCAGCTTTTGATGGTGTATGGTTGGGCATTCGAACCTACTTGTTGCCCGTTTTTCATTAATTATGGGTGGACATTCACACCTTGTCGCAGCCAAACACCTCCGCTCCCTGTTTTGATCATGTATATTTTGACATTCGCACCTTTTCTCACCTGCTTTTTACTATTGTCGGCCAATCACAGCTTCCTCTCCACCATACTTGTATGGTAGGAAATTCTCACCCACTCTCATCCGAAGACCTCTCCTCCCGCTTTTGTTAATATTTAGTCGGGCATTCGAACCTTTTCTTACCCACTTTTTACAAATTATGGTCGAACATTCACACCTACTTGCAGCTGAATACTTCCGCTCCACCTTTTAGTGATGTATGGTTGGCATTTGCACCTTTTGTTACCCTCTTTTTATACTGATTGCTGAAGATTAAGTTGTTCTTTCTCAAACTACAATTTTTTTTTAATTGTTGAAACTTGATTTGAAGTGGATAAATAAGGAGGACAAACAGTTTTAAGTCACGCTGATAGAAGAAATTAATTTTATAGCAAAATCTGTATTTCGTCATATGTCGAGAGATGCTTATTGCTGAAGAATTTCTTTCTCATTCTACAAAGTACAACGTTGTTTATCGTTGAAACTTGATTAGACATGAATAAATATGAAGGACAAAGCAGTCTTAACTTGGTTTGAGTTAATTAATTCGTTTTATAGGAGAATCCGAATTCGTGCTTATTTTCGGATTCCTGAAGAATGAGTCTGGTTCTTTCTCATAATACAAAGTTTGTTGTTTATTGTTGAAACTTCATCAGAAGTGAAGAAATAAATGAATGCCTATCAACAAATGTGGGATCTAAACTCTACTGCTTCCTCTAAAATAATTTCTTTTCTCAATTCAGAAATGTGTGTGTGTAAGTCACAACACCCGTGACACCAAAACGGCTTTCTTTTCTCTCTTTTCTCTACACTCTGCACTATGAGCACACACACCAAATCAGAAAGGCTTTTTTCTCTCTTTTCTACATTATGGACTGTGGGGACACAAAACCGCTCTCTCTTTTTTTTTTTGATTGTGTGCCAGGGCGTTGTCTCACGTATTAGATTATGCTTAAGATACGAATGGGTTTATCAGTCACATCAGAATCCATACATACTGATCCTCCCGTAATAAAATGGTCGGATCTTATCAAACACACTTTGTTTCTTGTGACAATCAAGTCAGCGAAACAGGATAATCGTACTCTTGCTAAAGTCAAGACACTGAATCAAGTTTGCCACAAGAACTCATAAGTTTGGCAGTATTGCTCTGCCGTCAGCAATCATACACCCATTTTATTTTCGTGAGACGTGCAGGCACCTGTTCATCTACTGTTCTATCACTATGAATTAGTTTATCTATTATCAATAAGGATACTTCTACAACTACTATCAAAGTATGTCCAGACTTCTTATGTTGTCAGTTGCTATATATGAATAAGTGGGTAGCTACTGACAAGCATTAAGCATGTCACACAGCCCAAACATATAACATTTCAGGACACACCACACAGTTAACAACCACAGTGAAGTGTCAAAGCCCAAACATTCAACAGGACACTTACACAACACATTCAAATCAAACAGTCAGACAACATACAAGAACATATACCCCAGCCGGCATTGCTCCCTGCCTATTTTCCTACAGCTCACTATGTGTGCGCACACCTTTATTCACAAACTCTTCAACTTATACTCTTTTACCGAAGCTGCTACAGCTCAATTGGCCGAATACCCTTAGATCCTATTTCGGTGAATTTGACATCTGCCTTACATGTAACAGATTAGCGGTTTAGCAGTTTTAATTTAGTTTGAGTGAAGGAATTCATTTTATAGCAAAATCCGAAATCGTGAAGCACTCATGAAAGTAAGCTTATTCTCGGATTCCTGAAACTTTAGATTTGCTCTTTCTTTTACTGCAAAGTACAACGTTGTTTTTTTTGTTTAAATCTTTCTAGACATGGTAAATATGAACGACAAAGCAGTTAACATAGTTTGAGTGAAGGAATTCATTTTATAGATAAAATCCCAAGAGTCTGCAGAGAAAAGAGAGTGAATGCGAAGTAGACTTTAACACGGCTATGGGAGCGAGCCGAGTGTCGGCTAACCGGGAGAATTGCTTGAAAGAAACGCGACACCGAATGAGCGATCAGAACAAAGCCTCAATACGGGATTCTCGTGGTGTTTTTGTTGCTGCCTTGTCTTTTGCATAGAGTAAAAGAGAAGGCAGCCATCGAATAGGGCCCGATTGTTCCTAGTTGGTCAGCCGAGGAGCAAGGGGGAGGGAGCAAGCGTCTCAACCAAGCAAAGCTCACCATGGGGAAGGTGGCTATACCAACTAGCCTGATGCCCTGCTCCCGCAGTGACGGATAATCGTACTCTGGTTTCTCTTCATAACATACAAGTCTTTCGCCTTTTACTAAAGACTTCCGTGGAGAGCAGCACTAATGAGTTGTTTCTATTATTGGCAGGCTTTACCTTTGCGGGTGAAGCCCTTTCTGTCTGTGCAAAAGAAATCTTGCTACTTTGCAGAGTGACTTCTCTGAGTAGAGTCGCCTTACTTGTTGCGACTGTGCCGATGTTCGAAGCTGGAGTGCAAAGTTGTTGCTTGAATGGTGCTTGCTGGAGCATGCGGGAGTGCAAAGTTATACCATTTAAAAGGGCTGAAGAGTGCTCAGTGCAGCGGGTGGGCGGAGGTGCAACGTGACACTCTGGCCACCTATGGCCATAAAAAGAACACTGCTACAAGTGCGCATTGTGCCAGCAAGGGCCCTCGGACCTGAAACAGTGGACAGTTATCGCTTCTCGGCCTTTTGGCTAAGATCAAGTGTAGTATCTGTTCTTATCAGTTTAATATGTCCTCTATACGAGGACAACATATTAAATGGATTTTTAAGAATAGGAGTTGAAAAAGAAGCTTGCTCCGTTCACTCCAAGCCTCGACCCGGTACTGCAGTGCCGCTGGGAACGGTGCGCTCTCCTCTGCTCTTGTGAAAAAGCAAACAGCGGTGCAGGATGGAAGTTTCAGGGAGCCCAAGATGAAACTTTCTTTTAATCTGCTGAGAAAAGAGAGTGAATGTGAAGTGGACTTTAACACGGCTCTGGGAGCGAGCCGAGTGCGGGTTAACCGGGAGAATTGCTTGAAAGAAACGCGACACCGAATGAGTGGTCAGAACAAAGCCTCAATACGGTGTTCCCGTGGTGTTTGTGGTTGACTTGTCTTTTGCACAGAGTAAAAGACAAGGCAGCCATCGAATAGATTGTTTCTACTTGGTCAGCCGAGGAGCAAGGGGGGGGAGCAAGCGTCTCAACCAAGCAAAGCTCACCAAGTAGGAACAATCGGGCCCTTTTCGATGGCTGCAACACCTGAAAGAGATATTGATGCGAGACCCGATCAAATGCTTTTTCAAAGTCTAAATTTAAGATGACAAGCCAGGTGTTTCTGTCTCTAGCGTAATCAATGATGTCTCGAATCAGTACGAGGCTGTCGGTGAGTTGTCTCCCTGAGATGGCACAAGCTTGGTCTGGGTGAATTACCTCCTCTAAAACAGAGGACATCCGTGTCGCTAAAACCTTGCAAAAAAGTTTACAGTCAAAGTTTAAAAGTGTGATGGGCCTCCAATTCTGTAGGTCAGTCTTATCATTTTTTTTATAAAGTAGAGTCACTATTCCCACTCTAAAACTGTCAGGCAGTCGGTCGAGTTTTTCAAAATCTTTAAAAACATCTAAAATGTCTGATGATAAAAGGTCCCAATAGGTCAGATAGAATTCTGCAGGAAGCCCGTCTAAACCCGGAGCTCGACTTCTCTTAAAACCTGTTAGGCATTTTTTTAACTCTAAAGCAGTAAAATTCTGTGTCAAGTGTGCATTCTCTTTTACGGTTTTGTCAACGAATTTTAAGATTTCTGCCGATGTTTCCAAGTGCACTGGTTTCTCTTTGTACATGTTACTATAAAAGGTATGTACAGTTTCAATCATCTCTTGTGTGGATTTTGTTAAAAACCCATCTTCTCTTTTTAGATTTTGAATACACTCCTTTTTATTTTCTTAACTTTCTTTCTTTTTCACCTTCCTCAATTTCCTGCTCCCTGCTTCTTACAAAAATTCCTTTACTCTTTATTTCTGCTAAAACTGACATTTCCTTTTTGACATCTTTGATTTCTTCTTTAAAGTCTATGCCACACTGATTTAGTTTAAAGTAGCGCTGTAAGCGTTTATGTAGTCCCATCATACATCTATTCTCTTTCCTTTTTTTACGTTTACCTTGCTGTTTAAAAAAAGTCTGGGTCGTTTCCTTCACCATTTCCCACCATTGTGCATGTGTTTCGTAGAGGTCTTGAAGGGTCTGCCACTCTTTATAACATTCCCTGTACTGACTGACTATGATTTCATCCTCCAACAGGGAACAGTTGAGTTTCCACAGACCACTTCCTACCGTCACACCAGAAGGGGGTGAAAGGGTGCAGGAGAGCATAAGGTGGTCTGAAAAGAAAACAGGGGTTAATCTAACATCAGTGGGTGGGCAATCTCTAGTAAAGAAATAATCAATGCGAGAGGCTCTGGTGCCATCATGACTAAACCAGGTGAAGCCCTCCTCTCTGGGATGCATGGTTTTAAAACAGTCAGTAAGCTTAAAATCCCTGCATATGCCCTGAAGTAAAATCGAAGTCTTATCCACTTTAAAATCTACCCCTGCTCTTTTTCTATCTTTCCTGCTCAAGATACAGTTAAAATCCCCTCCTAGGAAAGGTACTTGCCCTAGCATGTAAAGCTGTATATCTTCTAAAAGGTCATACCTTTCATTTTTTCCATTGAAACCATAAATATTTAAGAGGTTAAAGTCTCTCCCCATAAAATTCAAGTGTGCTAAAAGTGCCCGTCCGTCTCTCACCACTGTGCTACCTTTCACCAGAACATGCGGATTTTTAATTAGAATGGCCACACCATCATTTTTATTTTGATTTGAGCCACTCCATATCGATAAATGGGGCCACATTTCCTCCCATTGTCTATGTTTTTTTTAAAAAGGTAGTCCACATTCTTGTATTAAAAACACATCTGATTTTATGGAGTCTAAGAAGGATAAAATACTCTGGGCTCTTGTCTTTGATTTCACACTTCTCACATTTAGTGTTGAGAAGGTGAGAACCATTAAAAGCATAAAGGAAAGTAGGTATGTCATTTTCGTTTTTCTAAGTTATCAAAACAAATTACACACAGGTTATTTCTTGGGAAACTAGCTCTTCCTTCATTTCTTTAGGTGAAAAGTGAGTAGGGTGATCTATATTTCCTTTTCGGACTCTCGGTGTTGGCCTCTGACGCAATGTTGCATTTAACTTTGAGTCCCTGGGGGTTGATTGCAGAGCTGAAGTTAAAAAGGAGACCTCATTTGGTGAGTCGGAGGGGAAGACTCTAGGTTCTTCCACTGAAGAACTGTCTGAAAGGGACCTAACCCTTCCCCTCTTCTCTGATACCACTGGGGAATCAGAGGCTCAGATGCCGTCCTCTTCGGCTGTTGACCTTCGGGGAGGTGAGTATCTTCACTAGACTCACCTGTCTGCTCTTCCTCCTCATTTAGCGTAGCTCCACCCTCTGCCTGTGAATTCTCACAGACTTCAACACTGAGTGGTGAGCCCTCTACAGGCCCCTCCCCTTTTTGCTCCTCACTTCCAATCCAAGCTTTTGGCGGGAAGTTTGAATTTATTGGGTCAACCTCTTCACTTTGTTCACCAACTGCCACCTTTGGTCCTTCTCTTTGTTGGCTTGACTGTGGCTTTACCGTCTTTAATTTGTTGGCAAAAGATTTAGGGCAATCTCTGAAGAGGTGATTTAATTCTCCACAGAGATTACATTTCCTGCCATTTGGACACTCTCCAAAAGTTTGCCCAATTTCTCTGCTCTTCCCACATAACACCTTGGTACAAGCCTCAACCAGGTGCCCATGCTCACCACACTTGCGGCAGAACTTGGGCTGCCCCTGGTAGTGGATGTAACCTCGGTTTTCAAGGTGGCCAGAGTGTCGCCCACCCGCTGCACTGAGCACTCTTCAGCCCTTTTAAATGGTATAACTTTGCACTCCCGCACGCTCCAGCAAGCACCATTCAAGCAACAACTTTGCACTCCAGCTTCGAACATCGGCACAGTCGCAACAAGTAAGGCGACTCTACTCAGAGAAGTCACTCTGCACAGTAAGAAGATTTCTTTTGCACAGACAGAAAGGGCTTCACCCGCAAAGGTAAAGCCTGCCAAAAATAGAAACAACTCATTAGTGCTGCTCTCCACAGAAATCTTTAGTAAAAGGCGAAAGACTTGTACGTTATGAAGAGAAACCAGAGTACGATTATCCGTCACTGCGGGAGCAGGGCATCAGGCTAGTTGGTATAGCCACCTTCCCCATGGTGAGCTTTGCTTGGTTGAGACGCTTGCTCCCCCCCCCCCCCCCCCCCCTTGCTCCTCGGCTGACCAACTAGGAACAATCGGGCCCTATTCGATGGCTGCCTTGTCTTTTACTCTGTGCAAAAGACAAGGCAGCAACAAAAACACCACGAGAATCCCGTATTGAGGCTTTGTTCTGATCGCTCATTCGGTGTCGCGTTTCTTTCAAGCAATTCTCCCGGTTAGCCCACACTCGGCTCGCTCCCATAGCCGTGTTAAAGTCTACTTCGCATTCACTCTCTTTTCTCAGCAGACTCTTGGGATTTTATCTATAAAATGAATTCCTTCACTCAAACTATGTTAAAACTGCTTCGTCCTTAATATTTACCATGTCTAGAAAGATTTAAACAAAAAAAACAACGTTGTACTTTGCAGTAAAAGAAAGAGCAAATCTAAAGTTTCAGGAATCCGAGAATAAGCTTACTTTCATGAGTTCTTCACGATTTCGGATTTTGCTATAAAATGAATTCCTTCACTCAAACTAAATTAAAACTGCTAAACCGCTAATCTGTTACATACAAGGCAGATGTCAAATTCACCGAAATAGGATCTAAGGGTATTTGGCCAATCGAGCTGTAGCAGCTTCGGTAAAAGAGTATAAGTTGAAGAGTTTGTGAATAAAGGTGTGCGCACACATAGTGTGCTGTACGAAAATAGGCAGGGAGCAATGCCGGCTGGGGTATATGTTCTTGTATGTTGTCTGACTGTTTGATTTGAATGTGTTGTGTAAGTGTCCTGTTGAATGTTACATGTTTGGGCTTTGACACGCTTCACTGTGGTTGTTAACTGTGTGGTGTGTCCTGAAATGTTATATGTTTGGGCTGTGTGACATGCTTAATGCTTGTCAGTAGCTACCCACTTATTCATATATAGCAACTGACAACATAAGAAGTCCGGACATACTTTGATAGTAGTTGTAGAAGTATCCTTATTGATAATAGATCACTAATTCATAGTGATAGAACAGTAGATGAACAGGTGCTTGCACATGTCTCACGAAAATAAAATGGGTGTATGATTGCTGACGGCAGAGCAATACTGCCAAACTTATGAGTTCTTGTGGCAAACTTGATTCAGTGTCTTGACGTGTATACGCTGTTTCGCTGACTTGATTGTCACAAGAAACAAAGTGTGTTTGATAAGATCCGACCATTTTATTACGGGAGGATCAGTATGTATGGATTCTGATGTGACTGATAAACCCATTCGTATCTTAAGCATAATCTAATACGTGAGACAACGCCCTGGCACACGATAAAAAAAAAAAAAGAGAGAGAGCGGTTTTGTGTCCCCACAGTCCATAATGTAGAAAAGAGAGAAAAAAGCCTTTCTGATTTGGTGTGTGTGCTCATAGTGCAGAGTGTAGAGAAAAGAAAGCCGTTTTGGTGTCACGGGTGTTGTGACTTACACACACACATTTCTAAATTGAGAAAGGAAATTATTTTAGAGGAAGCACTAGAGTTTAGATCCCACATTTGTTGATAGGCATTCATTTATTTCTTCACTTCTGATGAAGTTTCAACAATAAACAACAAACTTTGTATTATGAGAAAGAACTTCTTCAGCAATAAGCATCTCTCGACATATGACGAAATACAGATTTTGCTATAAAATTAATTCCTTCTATCAGCCTGACTTAAAACTGTTTGTCCTCCTTATTTATCCACTTCAAATCAAGTTTCAACAATTAAAAAAAAATTGTAGTTTGAGAAAGAACAACTTAATCTTCAGCAATCAGTATAAAAAGAGGTGCAAATGCCAACCATACATACCTAAAAGGTGGAGCGGAAGTATTCAGCTGCAAGTAGGTGTGAATGTTCAACCATAATTTGTAAAAAGCGGGTAAGAAAAGGTTCGAATGCCCGACTATATATTAACAAAAGCGGGAGGAGAGGTCTTCGGATGAGAGTGGGTGAGAATTTCCAACCATAATCTATAAAATACGGTGAAAAAAAATATGTGAATGCCTCATAGAACACTAAAAGCGGAAGTGTTCGGCTGCAAGAAGGTGTGAATGTCCGACTATATTTGGTGAAAAGCAGGTGAAGCAAGGTCTGAATGCCCAACCTTACATCATCAAAAGCGAGATCAGAGGTGTTTGGCTGCAAGAAGGCCATAGTTTGCCAAAAGCGGGTAAGGTGCGAATGACCGACTAAATATCAACAAAAGTGGGGGCGGAGGTCTTCGGATGCAAGTGGGTGTGAATATCCCACCATACAAGTATGGTGGAGAGGAAGCTGTGAATGGCCGACCATAGTAAAAGGCGGGTGAGAGAAGGTGCGAATGTCAAACCATACATAATCAAAACAGGGAGCGGAGGTGTTCTGCTGTAAGAAGGTGTGAATGTCCAACCATAGTTGGTAAAAAGCGGGTAAGAAAAGGTTAAAATACCCGACTGTACACAATCAATAGCGGGAGCGGAGTTGTTCGGCTACTAAAAGGTCTGAATGTCCAACCATAATTTGTAAAAACCGGGGAAGAAAAGGCTCGAAAGCCCGACTATACACCATCAAAAGTGGGAGCGGAGGTGTTCAGCTGCAAGACGGTCTGAATGTCCATCAATAATTGCTAGAAAACATGAAAGAAAATTTTCGAATATCAAACTGCACATGATCATAAGCGGGAGAGGAGGTGTTCAGCTGCAAGAAGGTGTGAATGTCTACCCATAATTACTGAACAATGGGTAAGAAAAGGTGCGAATGCCTAACCATACATCATCAAAAGAGGGAGCGGAGGTGTTCCGCTGTAAGACGGTGTGAATGTCCGACCATAGATGGTAAAAAGCGGGTAAGAAAAGGTTAAATTACCCAACTGTACACAATCAAAAGAGGGAGCGGAGTTGTTCAGCTAAGAGAAGGTGTGAAAGTCCGACCTTGGTTTGTAAAAAGCGGGTAAGAAAAGGTTCGTATGCCCGAATATACACCATCAAAAGCGGAAGCGGAGGTGTTCGGCTGCAAGATATTGTGAACGTCCGACCAAAGTTTGTAAAAAGCAGTTAAGAAAAGGTTCGAATATCTAACCAAACATAAGAATGAGTCTTTTCCGCTGTAGAATGCCCGACTATAGACCATCAAATGCGGGAGCGGAGGTGTTCGGCTCTGAGTAGGTGTGAACGTCCGACCATAATTGCTGAAGAATGTGTTAGAAAAGGTAAGAATGCTGGACCATACATCATCAAAAGCGGTAGAGGTGGTGTTCGGCTGCAAAAAGGTGTGACTGTTCGACTAAAGTTTGTAAAAAGTGGGTAAGACAAGGTGCGAATGCCTGACAATGTATGATCAAAAGCGGGAGCGGAGGTGTTCAGCTGCAAGAAGGTCTACATGTCCATCAATAATTGCTAGAAAACATGAAAGAAACTTTTCGAAAATCAAACCGCACATGATCATAAGTGGGATAGGAGGTGTTCAGTTGCGAGGTGTGAATGTCCACCCATAACTCCTGAAAAATGGGCAAAAAAAAGGTGTGAATGCCCAACCATACATCATCAAAAGCAGGAGTGGAAGTGTTCGGCTACAAGAAGGTGTGAACGTCCAACCAAAATATGTAAAAAGAAGTGAAGAAAAGGTTCGAATATCCAACCAAACATAATCAAAAGCGGGAGCAGAGCTGTTCGACTGCAAGTAGGAGTGAATGTCAGATCATAATTTGCAAAAAGCTGATGAGAAAGGGTGAGAATGCCCGACTATACATCATCAAATGCGGGAGCGGAGTTGTTCGGCTGTGAGTAGGTGTGAATCTCCGACCATAATTGCTGAAAAATGTGTTAGAAAAGGTAAAAATGCCGGTCCATACATCATCAAAAGCGAGAGAGGTTGTGTTCGGCTGCAAGTAGGTGTGAATGTCCAGCCATAATTACTCACAAACGGGTAAGAAAAGGTAGTATTGCCAGACCATATATCATCAAAACAGGGAGCGGAGGTGGTTCAGCTGCAAGAAGGTTTGAATGTCAAACTAAAGTTCAAATATATTAACAAAAGCGGGAGGAGAGGTCTTCGGATGAAAGTGGTTGAAAATTTCCAACCATAATGTATAAAATGCGGTGAAAAAAAAGGTGTGATAGAACACTAAAAGGTGGAGCGGAAGTGTTCGGCTGCAAGAAGGTGTGAATGTCCGACTATATTTGGTGAAAAGCAGGTGAAGCAAGGTCTGAATGCCCAACCTTACATCATCAAAAGCAAGATCAGAGTTGTTTGGCTGCAAGAAGGCCATAGTTTGCCAAAAGCGGGTAAGGTGCGAATGTCCGACTAAATATCAACAAAATTTGGGGCGGAGGTTTTCGGATGCAAGTGGGTGTGAATATCCCACCATACAAGTATGGTGGAGAGGAAGCTGTGAATTGCCGACCATAGTTTGGAAAAAGCGGGTAAGAAAAGGTTTGAATGCCTGAACATACACCATCAAAAGAGGGAGCGGAGGTGTTCCGCTGTACGAAGGTGTGAATGTCCGACCATACTTGGTAAAAAGCGGGTAAGAAAAGGTTAAAATACCCGACTGTACACAATCAATAGCGGGAGCGGATGTGTTCGGCTACAAGAAGGTGTGACAGTCCGACCATGGTTTGTAAAAAGCGGGTATGAAAAAGGTGCGAATGTCCGACAATGTATGATCAAAAGAGAGAGCGGAGGTTTTCGGATACACGAAGGTTTGAATGTCCTACCATAGTTTGTAAATAGCGGGTAAGAAAAGGTTCGAATGCCCGACTATACACCATAAAAAGCGGGAGCGGAGGTGTTCCGCTGTAAGACGGTGTGAATGTCCGACCATAGTTGGTAAAAAGCGGGTAAGAAAAGGTTAAAATAGCCGACTGTACACAATCAATAGCGGGAGCGGAGTTGTTCGGCTACAAGAAGGTGTGAAAGTCCGACCATGGTTTGTAAAAAGCAGTTAAGAAAAGGTTCGAATATCAAACAAAACGCCATTCATCTGGCTGGCCAGCATCTTTAATCTTTTTAACAGGAATCAATGGAGTAAGCACAGGTGAATTTTCAAAAGGAACAATAACGCCTGTTTTCTGAAAAGATTGAAAAACAGGTTTAATCCCTTTAATTGCTTCAGGCTTAAAAGGGTATTGTTTTTTACATGGACAAAAGTCTGATTTAGGGGTGACAATTACTGGTTCACAGCCTTTTATCAACCCCACATCATATTTGCTCTTAGCCCAAAGATCATTGGGCACTTCAGCCAACATGGGTATCGAAGACAAATCTGTTTCAGATAAAAAACATGCTTCAAAATGTGATTCTGTGGTAGGAATTAAGTCCACAGTTCTTTGACAATGCATTGTACTCAAAAATGTTTTTTTGTATGCTGACAATCGTTCAGAAAACATCAAATTTGGATCAGCAGGTGAAACGGTCCACTCCATTTCTTTCTGACATGTAGCAACAAACTCTCCCACACCTTGTCACTGCCTGTGTGTACGTTTGGCCAAGGAAATGTGAGGGCGAGTACCACAAACATTAAAAAAATCGAAGTGCTCTGGAGTGAGCGACACAGCCAATAAAGTAGGCGCACATATTTTTTCACTTCTTCTCATAGTCATTGTCAGGCCCCAAAGAAATGTGTGATGTGCAGTGCAAATCAGTAGATTGCATGAAATCAGAAAGGGGTGAAACTAACGCTTTTGCTTCTTCCACTAGTTGTTGTGAAAAAGGAGAGCTGGGAAGTTTCCACTCATAAGCATATGTAAGTGCCGATGAATCAAACTGCACTGCTGTGAAAACTTTGTCAGGCTGTAACATAACCTTAACACCCTCTGGTGTAGAAGTTAAAATAATGCCTAATTTACACATGAGATCACAGCCCATCAGGTTAATGGGACACAACTCTGATAACAAAAATGAGTGTTTGAAGGAGAGCTCATCAGGAGTGACAACACGCAATGGGCATTGTCATTTTCTCCTTCACAACCTGGCCTGATGCAGACATACAGTAAACGTGGTTTCCACTTAACTTTGGAGGACAATCAAACTCCCCTGACGTCACTACTGATGAACATAAGTTCCTATATTCTGAGAGAAATATCTTTGCTCTAGGACGGAAATAGCATGCAAAACTTTACTACGTGAATCACAGTCGGCAAGCGTTTCTTCACTACACAGAGCAGGAAAAATGTGTGAGTGTGTTTGTGCTATCACCCATTAGTGGAGGCTCCGCTGCCGCGTGACGTCCAGAACCTGCCTCCCACCCTCAGTCAGTCTTTTGCCCAATTTCATCACTTTTCAGCTGTGGACAGTCCTTCTTCCAGTGTCCAGTCTGGCCACAGTAAAAACAAATATTCGGATCATAGCTCTGGCGTGGCCCATTTCGACCTCCTCTCCCACACGTCCACGTCTTCGACTTCGGCCTCGTCCTCTGTTTACACCAACTGCGTAATACATGGTCATGGCTGCCAAATGCAGCTCCTTTTCACACTTGTCCCTTTTGGTTGTCTTACGCGTCTCAACTTGGTTCTGAGCATGGCGAGCATATCGGCGAACGTCAGCCAAACGAGGACCCTCACACCATCCCACGTAAATGTTTTTTACTTCAGTGGCGACATCTGGCATGAGGCCTTTAATTATTGCATCGCAAACTGTGGCCTTCTCTCAGCCAAACACCTCTGATCTCGCTTTTCATGATGTAAGGTTGGGCATTCAGACCTTGCTTCACCTGCTTTTCACCAAATATAGTCAGACATTCACACCTACTTGCAGCCGAACACCACCTCTCTAGCTTTTGATGAGGTATGGTCCGGCATTCTTACCGTTTCTAACACATTTTTCAGCAATTATGGTAGGACATTCACACCTTCTTGCAGCTGTACACCTCCTCTCCCACTTATGATCATGTGCGGATTGATTTTCGAAAATTTTCTTTCATGTTTTCTAGCAATTAATAATGGACATTTAGACCTTCTTGCAGCTGAACACCTCCGCTCCCGCTTTTGATCATACATTGTCAGGCATTCGCACCTTGTCTTACCCGCTTTTTACAAACTTTAGTCGAACATTCACACCTTTTTGCAGCCGAACACAGTTTTTTGCAGCCGAATTTGGTCATTCGAACCTTTTCATACCCACTTTTTACCAACTATGGTCGGACATTCACACCGTCTTACAACGGAACACCTCCGCTCCCTCTTTTGATGGTGTATGTTCGGGCATTCGAACCTTTTCTTACCCGCTTTTTACAAACTATGCTCGGACATTCAAACCTTCTTGTAGCCGAACACATCCACTCGTGCTTTTGATGATGTATGGTATGGCATTCGAACCTACTTGTTGCCCGCTTTTCATTAATTATGGGTGGACATTCACACCTTGTCGCAGCCAAACACCTCCGCTCCCTGGTTTGATCATGTATGGTTGGACATTCGCACCTTTTCTCACCCGCTTTTTGCAAACTATGGTCGGCCATTCACAGCTTCCTCTCCACCATACTTGTATGGTGGGATATTCACACCCACTTGCATCCGAAGACCTCCGCCCCCACTTTTGTTGATATTTAGTCGGTCATTCGCACCTTACCCGCTTTTGGCAAACTATGGCCTTCTTGCAGCCAAAAACCTCTGATCTCGCTTTTGATGATGTAAGGTTGGGCATTCAGACCTTGCTTCACCTGCTTTTCACCAAATATAGTCGGACATTCACACCTTCTTGCAGCCGAACACTTCCGCTCCACCTTTTAGTTTTCTATGGGGCATTCACACCTTTTTTTTCACCGCATTTTATAAAAACACCACGGGAACACCGTATTGAGGCTTTGTTCTGACCGCTCATTCGGTGTCGCGTTTCTTTCAAGCATTTCTCCTGGTTAGCCCGCACTCGGCTCGCTCCCAGAGCCGTGTTAAAGTCTGCTTCGCATTCACTCTCTTTTCTCAGCAGACTAAAAGAAACTTCCATCCTGCACCGCTGTTTGCTTTTTCACAACAGCAGAGGAGAGCGCACCGTTCCCAGCGGCACTGCAATACCGGGTCGATGCTTGGAGTGAACGGAGCAAGCTCCTTTTTCAACTCCTATTGATAAAAATCCATTTAATATGTAGTCCTTGCATAGACATATCACATATTAAACTGATAAGTACAGATGGATTATGTGCAATTATTAAAGAGAGTAGAGGACGATCTCTCTCGTTGGAAGTCCTTACCTATATCACTTATGGGGAGAGTTACAACCATTAAAATGATGATACTACCAAAAGTTAACTATTTGTTCTCAATGATCCCCATAAAACCACCTGCTACTTGGTTTAAGTCACTAGATTCATGCATCTCCAAATTTCTGTGGAAAAACAAACCACCACGTATTAGTTTAAAAACCCTACAGAAGACCAAGGACAGTGGTGGATTAGATTTACCTCATTTTCAGCACTATTCCTTAGCCAATAGGTTACAATATATATCAAAATGGTTTAAACCTTGTTGTTGTCACAGTTCCCAGAGACGTTGTAATCGTTGAGGATTCTATATTCACCCCCTCATTAGAGTCACGTGTTGCAGATTGATGACACTGAATCTTCTTCTCTGTTCATTGCTGGCATCATTCCCAGCATCGTAAGTGTTCGTGGCATTGTTAGCCTCTTCTTCTGGATCTTGATATCGAGCATCCTTTTGTATTTCTGGTTTGTAAGTCCTCTCTCTTCGTTCACCGGAGTCTTCGTCTCTTTGTCCTTTAGTTTGGTGATTTTTTCTTTTTTTGATGCCTTGACACAGTGTGACAGGTGATACCACGTGGGAGATCCTTTAACTTGGACTGCTGTCCCTGTGCTGCGAAATGGCTGTGCTGCTCAAATGGTCTCTCCTTCATCATATACACAGTTATTTATACATCACCTTCCACCATGAAGCGTTGTCCCTTTTTGTTTCTCTCTTTGTTCTTAAAATGCTGTTATGCATGTCTAAACCAATCCATTAAACTAGATCATTTTGGCAGTAAAGCGATCTACAATGTGCTTGGTCGCAAAGCTGCTCATCTGTGGTAAACAGCTCTTCAGAAAGGCATTCTTCAATTGATTTCACTAATTTTATGTAATAATTTTGTGATTTCCTACAAAACTACACTTCTTCTCCCATCTGTCTGAGTATTTAATATTGTCTGGGTCCCGTTAAAACATGTATTTTTCCCATCTAATTCCTTGTTTGCTTTAAAACAAGTATTCCCCATTTTCTATCCCTTCAGTAGCCAACCAGTTTGTATGGAGTACACTGGAGCAACTTGACTGATCAGTAAAACACTGCTTTTGTTGTCACCGCAAGGCTTCCCCCGTCGGTTGTTTCACTGAGACACTACTGAGTAACTACAACTCAACACAGTTTATACACATAACATTCATATACATACTAACAAACAAACAAACAATAATTTATCGCAATTTTCTCATCTCTGTTTGAACGTACACCCAGGTAAATATTCCTGTAGTCTTCTCATACCGACTATGGACCCATTCATTGTTTAACTTCACTGTTTTGCAAATCCTAATTGAATATTACACATTGACATTGAACTTTACTGGATAAGCAGGTCTTCATTGCATTCAGCAGCCTATATGTGAGCATTTATGTGTAAGCTGTTCTTCTTTGCATTTATACGCAGCAAGCAATTCTTCACTGCACATGCATATGTAAATAGTAAAACAATTCCAATGTGTTAGCGAAACCTTCTATATCACAGTGGTTTCTAAGGTCTATTTTAAGTTCTTTGCCATCAGTGAGATGACATTGTTTACAAAGTGTGTAAAATTATCACTGAAGATCTTTTCAGGAATTTCAAATCTAGAAATGAGTTATTTTACGCGTGATTTTGCTACTGAGAGTGCATCTGCTTGTGCACATGGAAATATTTCAGACCATTTGGTAAAAACCTCTGTTGTCACTGAGCAGAATCGTTTCCCTTAACATTAATTTAGTTCAATGAAATCTACACAATAATGAAATAATGAAATCCAAACAAATATGTTGAAAAAGATACACTGGCTTAGGGAATTATCTTCGTTTTGGTCTTAGATTGCCCTGTGGAATGTATTTTGCACATATTTGACCTGCTAGACAAAACTTTATTCATTTATTTATTCTAAAAAATATTTTTTTAATAATTAGTAAAACCATATGCTGTAAAAACCTGGTTCATTATTGCTTCCATCCCTCCTGTTGAGACATGACATGGTCCGTGGCTCAATACTGCAGCATATTTAAACAAATTCTTTGGCAGTATGGTTTTCCTTCCGGTCATTCATACGAGTCTATTGTAGATGGCAATTGAATAACATCTAATAATGCTAAAATATTTGTAGTTTATACATTTAGCTGTGGATGTCAACATACCTGTTTTTCCAATGCTGTCTTAACACATGTACAGTTGAGAAGGCATACTGACTGTCAGTGTAAACGTTAACAACCTTTTTGTTATTTAATTTACAAGCTTCAGTTAAAGCTACCAATTCGACTGCTTGAACAGAGTAATTTTTTGGTAGTGGTTGTTTTAAGAAAACTTCAGTTTCTGTTACTACTGCAAATCCTGTAGCATTTGTGCCATCAGGGTTTTTTTCCTTGATCTGTTGAATAAATATAGTTATTTCTGCATTTTCATAACGTATATCAGTTAAGTCTGGCCTGGGTAAAACACTGATGGTTATTTCTGACATGCAATCATGAGGCTTTCCATCTGTGGGGTAGGTAGCAGTGTGGATGGATTAAGTGTAGCACATCTCTCGACAACAAGGTGTGGCTGTGAAAGAAGAACTGTTATGTAGGAGAGATGTCTGGTAAAGATATTTTTGTTAAGTAACCATATCACAGCCACTGCATGAGGTACCTTAAGTGTTAATGGGTGAAATAACACCATTATTGTTGATGCCTGCACTGCCAATGGCTTCTGGCCATTGATTCAAAAGTACGATCTCGTCCCTTTTTCCCCCTTTCAGTGGACACTGGCCCCTAATTACCGCAATTCAGCAGGGGGTCTTTCATTAGGAGTACTGGACTCCCCCGTGCACGGTTTCAGCTCCGACCCTGGACAGCGGAAAAAACGTTGAGATCTGGTTTGAGGACCCAATTGTTGAGAAAAGTCTCTCAATGAGACTCAGAGTTGCTGGAGTCAGTTAATGCAAAGGTTTAATCTTGCAGCAAGTTCAAGAATGTGTGTGTGTATGGGTGTATGTGTGCGAACGTTTGTGTGTGTGAGAGTTTAAAGAACCTGTTATCCACAGGCAGGTCTTAACTAGTATGGCATGGGTCCAGCCTGTCTCATCTTTTTTGGAAGGTCCAGCGCTCGGCCGTAACCCTTCTGTCTGTTTGGACTCTCACATACATTCGGTTAATCATAGAAAAACGAGAACAAAACTTTTTAGCCCCTTAAATTCATAAAACAGACATGGTGCAGTTATTTCCATTCTAGAAAATAAGAGTAATCACCACCATTCCTATAAATTCTGGATATTCTAACAATCTGAATCTTTTTTAAATGTTCGATGAAGCCCTTTGCTGTTCTGTTTAGAGACTCAGCTGATCATAAACCAAGTTTTGCTCTTGAACCAAGCTTCTAAACTCTTCACCTTTTTCATTTCTCAGTTAGTATTCACTTTAAAACTGATTAAAAGAAAAATTAAATGAATGCCTATCAACAAATGTGGGATCTAAACTCTAGTGCTTCCTCTAAAATAATTTCCTTTCTCAATTCAGAAATGTGTGTGTGTAAGTCACAACACCCGTGACACCAAAACGGCTTTCTTTTCTCTCTTTTCTCTACACTCTGCACTGTGAGCACACACAACAAATCAGAAAGGCTTTTTTCTCTCTTTTCTACATTATGGACTGTGGGGACACAAAACCGCTCTCTCTTTTTTTTTTTTGATTGTGTGCCAGGGCGTTGTCTCACGTATTAGATTATGCTTAAGATACGAATGGGTTTATCAGTCACATCAGAATCCATACATACTGATCCTCCCGTAATAAAATGGTCGGATCTTATCAAACACACTTTGTTTCTTGTGACAAGTCAGCCAAACAGCGTATACACGTCAAGACACTGAATCAAGTTTGCCACAAGAACTCATAAGTTTGGCAGTATTGCTCTGCCGTCAGCAATCATACACCCATTTTATTTTCATGAGACATGTGCAGGCACCTGTTCATCTACTGTTCTATCACTATGAATTAGTTTATCTATTATCAATAAGGATACTTCTACAACTACTATCAAAGTATGTCCGGACTTCTTATGTTGTCAGTTGCTATATATGAATAAGCGGGTTGCTACTGAAAAGCATTAAGCATGTCACACAGCCCAAACATATAACATTTCAGGACACACCACACAGTTAACAACCACAGTGAAGCATGTCAAAGCCCAAACATGTAACATTCAACAGGACACTTACACAACACATTCAAATCAAACAGTCAGACAACATACAAGAACCTATACCCCAGCCGGCATTGCTCCCTGCCTATTTTCCTACAACTCACTATGTACACCTTTATTCACAAACTCTTCAACTTATACTCTTTTACCGAAGCTGCTACAGCTCGATTGGCCAAATACCCTTAGATCCTATTTCGGTGAATTTGACATCTGCCTTGTATGTAACAGATTAGCGGTTTAGCAGTTTTAATTTAGTTTGAGTGAAGGAATTCATTTTATAGCAAAATCCGAAATCGTGAAGAACTCATGGAAGTAAGCTTATTCTCGGATTCCTGAATCTTTAGATTTGCTCTTTCTTTTACTGCAAAGTACAATGTTGAGCAGCACTAATGAGTTGTTTCTATTTTTGGCAGGCTTTACCTTTGCGGATGAAGCCCTTTCTGTCTGTGCAAAAGAAATCTTGTTACTGTGCAGAGTGACTTCTCTGAGTAGAGTCGCATTACTTGTTGCGACTGTGCCGATGTTCGAAGCTGGAGTGCAAAGTTGTTGCTTGAATGATGCTCGCTGGAGCGTGCGGTAGTGTAAAGTTATACCATTTAAAAGGGCTGAAGAGTGCTCAGTGTAGCGGGTGGGCGGAGGTGCGGAATGCGAAGTAGACTTTCACACCTTCTTTTAGCCGAACAACTCCGCTCCCGCTATTGATTGTGTAGAGTCGGGTATTTTAACCTTTTCTTACCCGCGTTTTACCAACTATGGTCGGACATTCACACCTTCTTACAGCGGAACACCTCCGCTCCCTCTTTTGATGGTGTATGTTCTGGCATTCGAACCTTTTCTTACCCACTTTTTACAAACTATGCTCGGACATTCACACCTTGCAGCGAAACACCTCCGCTCCCTCTTTTGATTGTGTATGTTCGGGCATTCGAACCTTTTCTTACCCGCCTTTTACAAACTATGGTCGGACATTCAAACCTTCTTGTGGCCGAACACATCCACTTCTGCTTTTTATGATGTATAGTTGGGCATTCACACCTTTTCTTACCCATTTTTCAGTAATTATTGGTGGACATTCAGACCTTCTTGCAGCTGAACACCTCTGCTCCCGCTTTTGATGGTGTATAGTCGGGCTTTCGAGGCTTTTCTTCAACGGTGTTTACAAATTATGGTTGGAAATTCAGACCTTGCAGCCGAACACCTCCGCTCCCTCTTTTGATCATACATTGTCGGGCATTCGCACCTTGTCTTACCCGCGTTTTACAAACCATGGTCGGACTTTCAAACCTTCTTGTAGCCGAACAACTCCGCTCCCGCTATTGATTGTGTACAGTCGGGTATTTTAACCTTTTCTTACCCGCTTTTCACCAATTATGGTCGGACATTCACACCGTCTTACAGCGGAACACCTCCGCTCCCTCTTTTGATGGTGTATGTTCGGGCATTCGAACTTTTTCTTACCCACTTTTTACAAACTATGGTCGGACATTCAAACCTTCTTGTAGCATAACACATCCACTTCTTCTTTTGATGATGTATGGTTGGGTATTCGCACCTTTTCTTACCCATTTTTCAGGAATTATGGGTGGACATTCACACCTACTTGCAGTCGAACAGCTCTGCTCCCACTTTTGATTATGTTTGGTTGGATATTCGAAACTTTTCTTAACTGCTTTTTACAAACTTTGGTCGGACGTTCACACCTTCTTGCAGCCGCACACCTCCGCTTCCTCTTTTGATGGTATATATTCGGGCATTCGAACCTTTTCTTACCCGCTTTTTACCAACTATGGTCGGACATTCACACCGTCTTTCAGCGGAACACCTCCGCTCCCTCTTTTGATGGTGTATGTTCGGGCATTCGCACCTTTTCTTACCTGCTTTTTACAAACTTTGGTCGGACGTTCACACCTTCTTGCAGCCGAACACCTCTTCTCCCGCTTTTGATGATGAATGGTCCGGCATTCTTACCTTTTCTAACACATTTTTCAGCAATTATTGTTGATCATTCACACCTTTCTCATCAGCTTTTTGCAAATTATGATCTGACATTCACACCTACTTGCAGCCGAACACCTCGGCTTCCGCTTTTGATGGTGTATATTTTGGCATTCGAACCTTTTCTTACCCGCTTTTTACAAACCATGGTAGGACATTCACACCTTCTTTTAGCCGAACAACTCCGCTCCCGCTATTGATTGTGTAGAGTCGGGTATTTTAAACTTTTCTTACCCGCTTTTTACCAACTATGGTCGGACATTCACACCTTCAACATGCCCTTCTATGTCCACAATTTTGGCGTCACGAACAGGATCCCTCGACTGGTGTCTCTGGACCGGACCGCAGTGCATGGCCAGCCTGGACTGAAGTAGCTGTTCCAGCCTCATACCTCCAAGGCCTTTTCTGAGAGAGAGGACTGGCAGGTCCTTTTCCTGAATACCAGCGCTGGGATCATTTTTTAAATATGATAGTCTGAGATGATAGGACTGCTTTTTAGTTTTTATTTGAATAAAAGAGGGTTTCCCAGTTGTGTCATTAGTGAGACAGAGATTTCATGGGTAAGGGAAACTTTTGAAGCAGTCCGAAGAAGTGTGAGTACAGATTAAGGTCCTCATTGGAGACGTCCTTTGAGTGAAGGAATATATTTCACCATTCCAAGTCTGAGAATGGGAAACAGTAGGTCTCAGACTTTTGACCCTACCGGGGGACCTAAGCATGTTGAAATGAAAAAGAAATATGGTCCAGAGGTTTTCCACCTGAAGGTTCTTTTAGTATGTTAGAAATAAGAAAATTAGAAGAAAAGTTTTGCAAATATGAGAAAGAGATCAAGCAAAAAAAAAGAAAATTAAGTTTAAATAAGAAGTAAGAAAGGTATAGAATGTTGGAAAAAAAAAAGTTTATTAAGAGAAAGAAAGGAAAATGTTAAACAAATGCCATGACGGAATGATGATAATAATTTAGTATGTGGACGAAAAGATAATTCAGCTCTGATTAAGACTGAATCTTCTTTTAAACCACCACCATATTCCACTGATAACACTTTTTCTCCTTCTGCACCTCTTTACCCCACCCTGAGCGCTCTCGCTGTGCCGGATCCAGACCTGGACTCCTGCCCTCCACGACGCCTGCAACAACAACAGCCAGCCCTGCCACAAGCCTCTGGCTCTCGGGAAGAAGGGACTTCTTCCATCCTCCCTCGGGAAGAAATTCCATCATTCTCACAACATCAGTTACATAGGTCTGATGATGAGGAAAAGGAAGACGTTTGGTTCTCCAGCGTACCTGCCCAAGAACTTTTAACGCAAGTGACAAAAATCCTTTACCCACAATCTGGACTTCAGAGATCTAAACGTGAGAAAAAACAAAACCAGATTCAAACCATGCCTATGGTTAAAGTTGCAGTTCCCACTGGACCATTACTGGTTTATCGACCCTGGACTGAGACTGACATCATGGAAGCATAACAATGCTTACCAGATCCAGAGATTTCTGGACCCCATTTTGCTGACGAGTTGCGAGATTTCTGCGCACAATTCTGCCCGACCGGGGTTGAATTGCGTCGCATATTGGCAAAAAAGTTCAAACTGACCGACCTCTGCAAAATAGAGGCCAGTATGCTACAACTGGATTTGCGACCTACCAACAGTGAACGAGGACATAATGATAACGCTCAATATGAAGCAGCCATCCAAAGACTGTGTCAAGCCATCACCACTCAATTTCCAACCAAAATCAATATGTCCCACATTTACACCTGCAAACAGAAACCCGGTGAAGGGACTGATGATTTTGTACACCGCATCCTTGAGGAAGTCAGCAAGCACAGCGGTCATCAGAGACCAAGGGATTTGGGTAATGAATCAGGACCATGGGAGAGTATTGCATGCAATGCAATAATTAAAGTTCTCATGCCAGATGTCGCCACTGAAGTAAAGAACATTTACGTGGGATGGTGTGAGGGTCCTCGTTTGGCTGACGTTCGCCGATATGCTCGCCATGCGGAGAACCAAGTTGAGACGCGTAAGATATAGGACAAGTGTGAAAAGGAGCTGCATTTGGCAGCCATGACCATGTATTACGCAGTTGGTGTAAACAGAGGACGAGGCCGAAGTCGAAGACGTGGACGTGTGGGAGAGGAGGTCGAAATGGGCCACGCCAGAGCTATGATCCGAATATTTGTTTTTACTGTGGCTGTGTCCACAGCTGAAAAGTGATGAAATTGGGCAAAAGGCTGACTGAGGGTGGGAGGCAGGTTCTGGACGTCACGCGGCAGCGGAGCCTCCACTAATGGGTGATAGCACAAACACACTCACACATTTTTCCTGCTCTGTGTAGTGAAGAAACGCTTGCCGACTGTGATTCACGTAGTAAAGTTTTGCATGCTATTTCCGTCCTAGAGCAAAGATATTTCTCTCAGAATATAGGAACTTATGTTCATCAGTAGTGACGTCAGGGGAGTTTGATTGTCCTCCAAAGTTAAGTGGAAACCACGTTTACTCTATGTCTGCATCAGGCCAGGTTGTGAAGGAGAAAATGACATCGCCCATTGCGTGTGTCACTCCAGATGGGCTCTCCTTCAAACACTCATTTTTGTTATCAGAGTTGTGTCCCATTAACCTGATGGGCTGTGATCTCATGTGTAAATTAGGCATTATTTTAACTTCTACACCAGAGGGTGTTAACGTTATGTTACAGCCTGACAAAGTTTTCACAGCAGTGCAGTTTGATTCATCTGCACTTACATATGCTTATGAGTGGAAACTTCCAAGCTCTCCTTTTTCACAACAACTAGTGGAAGAAGCAAAAGCGTTAGTTTCACCCCTTTCTGATTTCATGCAACCTGCTGATTTGCACTGCACATCACACATTTCTTTGGAGCCTGACAATGACTATGAGAAGAAGTGAAAAAATATGTGCGCCTACTTTATTGACTCCAGAGCACTTAGATTTTTTTAATGTTTGTGGTACTCGCCCTCACATTTCCTTGGCCAAACGTACACACTGGCAGTGACAAGGTGTGGGAGAGTTTGTTGCTACATGTCAGAAAGAAATGGAGTGGACTGTTTCACCTGCTGATCCAAATTTGATGTGTTCATCAGGTTTTTGCAAATTATGATCTGACATTCACACATGCTTTTGATGATGTATGGTTGGGCATTCGCACCTTTTTTTACCCATTTTTCAGGAATTATGGGTGGACATTCACACCTTCTTGCAGCTGAACACCTCCTCTCCCGCATATGATCATGTGCGGTTTGATATTCGAAAATTTTCTTTCATGTTTTCTAGCAATTATTGATGGACATTCAGACCTTCTTGCAGCTGAACCCCTCTGCTCCCGCTTTTGATGGTGTATAGTCGGGCTTTCGAGCCTTTTCTTCCCCGGTTTTTACAAATTATGGTTGGACATTCAGACCTTCTTTTAGCCGAAAACCTCCGCTCCCTCTTTTGATCATACATTGTCGGGCATTCGCACCTTTTCATACCCGCTATTTACAAAAAATGGTCGGCCATTCACACCTTCTTGTAGCCGAACACATTCGCTCCCGCTATTGATTGTGTACAGTCGGGTATTTTAACCAACTACGGTCGGACATTCACACCTTCTTATGGCGGAACACCTCCGCTCCCTCTTTTGATGGTGTATGTTCGGGCATTCGAACCTTTTCTTACCCGCTTTTTACAAACTATGCTCGGACATTCAAACCTTCTTGTAGCCTAACACATCCAGTCCTGCTTTTGATGATGTATGATTGGGCATTCGCACCTTTTTTTTTACCCATTTTTGAGGAATTATGGGTGGACATTCACACCTTCTTGCAGCTGAACACCTCCTCTCCCACTTATGATCATGTGCGGTTGGATATTCGAAATTTTTTTTTCATGTTTTCTAGCAATTATTGATGGACAATCAGACCTTCTTGCAGCTGAACACCTCCGCTCCCGCTTTTGATGGTGTATAGTTGGGCTTCCGAGCCTTTTCTTCCCCGGTTTTTACAAATTATGGTTGGACATTTAGACCTTCTTGCAGCCGAAAACCTCTGTTCCCTCTTTTGATCATACATTGTCGGGCATTCGCACCTTTTCTTACCCGCTTTTTACCAATTATGGTCGGACATTCACACCTTCTTACAGCGGAAAACCTCCGCTCCCTTTTTTGATCATTTATGGTCTGGCAATACTACCTTTTCGTACCCGTTTTTGAGTAATTATGGCTGGACATTCACAGCTTCTTGCAGCCGAACACCTCTTCTCCCGCTTTTGATGATGAATGGTCCGGCATTCTTACCTTTTCTAACACATTTTTCAGCAATTATTGTCGGTCATTCACACCTTTCTCATCAGCTTTTTGCAAATTATGATCTGACATTCACACCTACTTGCAGCCGAACACATCAGCTTCCGCTTTTGATGGTGTATATTTTGGCATTCGAACCTTTTCTTACCCGCTTTTTACCAACTATGGTCGGACATTCACACCTTCTTACAGCGGAACACCTCCGCTCCCTCTTTTGATGGTGTATGTTCTGGCATTCGAACCTTTTCTTACCCACTTTTTACAAACTATGCTCGGACATTCACACCTTCTTGCAGCGAAACACGTCCGCTCCCTCTTTTGATTGTGTATGTACGGGCATTCGAACCTTTTCTTACCCACCTTTTACAAACTATGGTCGGACATTCAAACCTTCTTGTGGCCGAACACATCCACTTCTGCTTTTGATGATGTATAGTTGGGCATTCACACCTTTTCTTACCCATTTTTCAGCAATTATTGGTGGACTTTCACACCTTCTTGTAGCCAAACAACTCCGCTTCCGCTATTGATTGTGTACAGTCGGGTTTTTTAACCTTTTCTTACCTGCTTTTTACCAACTATGGTCGGACATTCGCAGCATCTTACAGCGGAACACCTCCGCTCCCTCTTTTGATGGTGTATGTTCGGGCATTCGAACTTTTTCTTACCCACTTTTTACAAACTATGGTCGGACATTCAAACCTTCTTGTAGCAGAACACATCCACTTCTTCTTTTGATGATGTATGGTTGGGCATTCGCACCTTTTCTTACCCATTTTTCAGGAATTATGGGTGGACATTCACACCTACTTGCAGTCGAACAGCTCTGCTCCCACTTTTGATTATGTTTGGTTGGATATTCGAACCTTTTCTTAACTGCTTTTTACAAACTTTGGTCGGACGTTCACAACTTCTTACAGCCGAACACCTCCGCTTCCGCTTTTGATGGTATATATTCGGGCATTCGAACCTTTTCTTACCCGCTTTTTACCAACTATGGTCGGACATTCACACCGTCTTTCAGCGGAACACCTCCGCTCCCTCTTTTTATGGTGTATGTTCGGGCATTCGCACCTTTTCTTACCCCTTTTTTACAAACTATGGTCGTACATTCAAACCTTCTTGTAGCCGAAAACCTCCACTCCCTCTTTTGATCATACTTTGTCGGGCATTCGCACCTTTTCTTACCCGCTTTTTACAAACTATGCTCGGACATTCAAACCTTCGTGTAGCCAAACACATCCACTCCTGCTTTTGTTGATGTATGGTTGGGCATTCGAACCTACTTGTTGCCCGCTTTTCATTAATTATGGGTGGACATTCACACCTTGTCGCAGCCAAACCCCTCCGCTCCCTGTTTTGATCATGTATGATTGGACATTCGCACCTTTTCTCACCCGTTTTTTGCAAACTATGGTCGGCCATTCACAGCTTCCTCTCCACCATACTTGTATGGTGGGATATTCACACCCACTTGCATCCGAAGACCTCCGCCCCCACTTTTGTTGATATTTAGTCGGTCATTCACAACTTACCCATTTTCTTGCCGCCAAACACCTCCAATCTCGCTTTTGATGATGTAAGATTGGGCATTCAGACCTTTCTTTTCCTGCTTTTCACCAACTATATATATAACATTCACACCTTCTTGCAGCCGAACACTTCCGCTCCACCTTTTAGGTATCTATCACACCTTTTTTTTCACCGCATTTTATAGATTATGGTTGGAAATTCTCAACCACTCTCATCCAAAGACCTCTCCTCCCGCTTTTGTTAATATATTTGAACTTTAGTCAGACATTCACACCTACTTGCAGACGAACACCACCTCTCTAGCTTTTGATGATGTATGGTCCGGCATTCTTACCGTTTCTAACACATTTTTCAGCAATTATGGTAGGACATTCACACCTTCTTGCAGCTGAACACCTCCTCTCCCACTTATGATCATGTGCGGATTGATTTTCGAAAATTTTCTTTCATGTTTTCTAGCAATTAAAAATGGACATTTAGACCTTCTTGCAGCTGAACACCTCCGCTCCCGCTTTTGATCATACATTGTCAGGCATTCAAACCTTGTCTTACCAGCTTTTTACAAAATTTAGTCGAACATTCACACCTTTTTGCAGCCGAACACAGTTTTTTGCAGCCGAATTTGGGCATTCGAACCTTTTCATACCCACTTTTTACCAACTATGGTCGGACATTCACACCGTCTTACAGCGGAACACCTCCGCTCCCTCTTTTGATGGTGTATGTTCGGGCATTCGAACCTTTTCTTACCCGCTTTTTACAAACTATGCTCGGACATTCAAACCTTCTTGTAGCCGAACACATCCACTCCTGCTTTTGATGATGTATGGTTGGGCATTCGAACCTACTTGTTGCCCGCTTTTCATTAATTATGGGTGGACATTCACACCTTGTCGCAGCCAAACACCTCCGCTCCCTGTTTTGATCATGTATGGTTGGACATTCGCACCTTTTCTCACCCGCTTTTTGCAAACTATGGTCGGCCATTCACAGCTTCCTCTCCACCATACTTGTATGGTGGGATATTCACACCCACTTGCATCCGAAGACCTCCGCCCCCACTTTTGTTGATATTTAGCCGATCATTCGCACCTTACCCGCTTTTGGCAAACTATGGCCTTCTTGCAGCCAAAAACCTCTGATCTCGCTTTTGATGATGTAAGGTTGGGCATTCAGACCTTGCTTCACCTGCTTTTCACCAAATATAGTCGGACATTCACACCTTCTTGCAGCCGAACACTTCCGCTCCACCTTTTAGTTTTCTATGGGGCATTCACACCTTTTTTTACACCGCATTTTATAAAAACACCACAGGAACACCGTATTGAGGCTTTGTTCTGACCGCTCATTCGGTGTCGCGTTTCTTTCAAGCAATTCTCCTGGTTAGCCCACACTCGGCTCGCTCCCAGAGCCGTGTTAAAGTCTGCTTCGCATTCACTCTCTTTTCTCAGCAGATTAAAAGAAACTTCCATCCTGCACCGCTGTTTGCTTTTTCACAAGAGCAGAGGAGAGCGCACCGTTCCCAGCGGCACTGCAGTACCGGGTCGATGCTTGGAGTGAACGGAGCAAGCTCCTTTTTCAACTCCTATTGATAAAAATCCATTTAATATGTAGTCCTCGCATAGACATATCACATATTAAACTGATAAGTACAGATACTACACTTGATCTTAGCCAAAAGGCCGAGAAGCGATATCTGTCCACTGGTTCACGTCCGAGGGCCCTTCCTGGCACAATGCGCACTTGTAGCGGTGTTCTTTTTATGGCCATAGTGTCACTTTGCACCTCCACCCACCCGCTGCACTGAGCACTCTTCAACCCTTTTAAATGGTATAACTTTACACTACCGCACGCTCCAGCGAGCACCATTCAAGCAACATCGGCACAGTCGCAACAAGTAAGGCGACTCTACTCAGAGAAGTCACTCTGCACAGTAACAAGATTTCTTTGGCACAGACAGAAAGGGCTTCACCCGCAAAGGTAAAGCCTGCCAAAAATAGAAACAATTCATTAGTGCTGCTCTCCACGGAAGTCTTTAGTAAAAAGGCGAAAGACTTGTACATTATGAAGAGAAACCAGTGTACGATTATCCATCACTGCGGGAGCAGGGCATCAGGCTAGTTGGCATAGCCACCTTCCCCATGGTGAGCTTTGCTTGGTTGAGACGCTTGCTCCCCCCCCTTGCTCCTCGGCTGACCAAGTAGGAACAATCGGGCCCTATTCGATGGCTGCCTTGTCTTTTACTCTCTGCAAAAGACAAGGCAGCCACAAACAACACGGGAACACCGTATTGAGGCTTTGTTCTGACTGCTCATTCGGTGTCGCGTTTCTTTCAAGCAATTCTCCCGGTTAGCCCGCACTCGGCTCGCTCCCAGAGCCGTGTTAAAGTCTGCTTCGCATTCACTCTTTTTTCTCAGCAGATTAAAAGAAACTTCCATCCTGCACCGCTGTTTGCTTTTTCACAAGAGCAGAGGAGAGCGCACCATTCCCAGCGGCACTGCAGTACCGGGTCGATGCTTGGGGTGAACGGAGCAAGCTCCTTTTTCAACTCCTATTGATAAAAATCCATTTAATATGTAGTCCTCGCAATGAGGACATATCAGACATTAAACTGATAAGAACAGATACTACACTTGATCTTAGCCAAAAGGCCGAGAAGCGATAACTGTCCACTGGTTCACGTCCGAGGGCCCTTCCTGGCACAATGCGCACTTGTAGCCGTGTTCTTTTTATGGCCATAGTGTCACTTTGCACCTCCGCCCACCCGCTGCACTGAGCACTCTTCAGCCCTTTTAAATGGTATAACTTTACACTACCACACGCTCCAGCGAGCACCATTCAAGCAACAACTTTGCACTCCAGCTTCGAACATCGGCACAGTCGCAACAAGTAAGGCGACTCTACTCAGAGAAGTCACTCTGCACAGTAACAAGATTTCTTTTGCACAGACAGAAAGGGCTTCATCCGCAAAGGTAAAGCCTGCCAAAAATAGAAACAACTCATTAGTGCTGCTCAACGTTGTACTTTGCAGTAAAAGAAAGAGCAAATCTAAAGTTTCAGGAATCCGAGAATAAGCTTACTTTCATGAGTTCTTCACGATTTCGGATTTTGCTATAAAATGAATTCCTTCACTCAAACTAAATTAAAACTGCTAAACCGCTAATCTGTTACATGTAAGGCAGATGTCAAATTCACCGAAATAGGATCTAAGGGTATTTGGCCAATCGAGCTGTAGCAGCTTCGGTAAAAGAGTATAAGTTGAAGAGTTTGTGAATAAAGGTGTGCGCACACATAGTGAGTTGTAGGAAAATAGGCAGGGAGCAATGCCGGCTGGGGTATATGTTCTTGTATGTTGTCTGACTGTTTGATTTGAATGTGTTGTGTAAGTGTCCTGTTGAATGTTACATGTTTGGGCTTTGACACGCTTCACTGTGGTTGTTAACTGTGTGGTGTGTCCTGAAATGTTATATGTTTGGGCTGTGTGACATGCTTAATGCTTTTCAGTAGCAACCCACTTATTCATATATAGCAACTGACAACATAAGAAGTCCGGACATACTTTGATAGTAGTTGTAGAAGTATCCTTATTGATAATAGATAAACTAATTCATAGTGATAGAACAGTAGATGAACAGGTGCCTGCACATGTCTCATGAAAATAAAATGGGTGTATGATTGCTGACGGCAGAGCAATACTGCCAAACTTATGAGTTCTTGTGGCAAACTTGATTCAGTGTCTTGACGTGTATACGCTGTTTCGCTGACTTGTCACAAGAAACAAAGTGTGTTTGATAAGATCCGACCATTTTATTACGGGAGGATCAGTATGTATGGATTCTGATGTGACTGATAAACCCATTCGTATCTTAAGCATAATCTAATACGTGAGACAACGCCCTGGCACACAATCAAAAAAAAAAAGAGAGAGAGCGGTTTTGTGTCCCCACAGTCCATAATGTAGAAAAGAGAGAAAAAAGCCTTTCTGATTTGGTGTGTGTGCTCACAGTGCAGAGTGTAGAGAAAAGAGAGAAAAGAAAGCCGTTTTGGTGTCACGGGTGTTGTGACTTACACACACACATTCCTGAATTGAGAAAGGAAATTATTTTAGAGAAAGCACTAGAGTTTAGATCCCACATTTGTTGATAGGCATTCATTTAATTTTTCTTTTAATCAGTTTTAAAGTGAATACTAACTGAGAAATGAAAAAGGTGAAGAGTTTAGAAGCTTGGTTCAAGAGCAAAACTTGGTTTATGATCAGCTGAGTCTCTAAACAGAACAGCAAAGGGCTTCATCGAACATTTAAAAAAGATTCAGATTGTTAGAATATCCAGAATTTATAGGAATGGTGGTGATTACTCTTATTTTCTAGAATGGAAATAACTGCACCATGTCTGTTTTATGAATTTAAGGCGCTAAAAAGTTTTGTTCTCGTTTTTCTATGATTAACCGAATGTATGTGAGAGTCCAAACAGACAGAAGGGTTACGGCCGAGCGCTGGACCTTTCAAAAAAGATGAGACAGGCTGGACCTGTGCCATACTAGTTAAGACCTGCCTGTAGATAACAGGTTCTTTAAACTCTCACACACACAAACTCACACACGTTCGCACACGTACACCCATACACACACATTCTTGAACTTGCTGCAAGATTAAACATTTGCATTAACTGACTCCAGCAACTCTGAGTCTCATTGAGAGACTTTTCTCAACAATTGGGTCCTCAAACCAGATCTCAACGTTTTTTCCGCTTTCCAGGGTCGGAGCTGAAACCGTGCACGGGGGAGTCCAGTACTCCTAATGAAAGACCCCCTGCTGAATTGCGGTAATTAGGGGCCAGTGTCCACTGAAAGGGGGAAAAAGGGACGAGATCGTACTTTTGAATCAATGGCCAGAAGCCATTGGCAGTGCAGGCATCAACAATAATGGTGTTATTTCACCCATTAACACTTAAGGTACCTCATGCAGTGGCTGTGATATGGTTACTTAACAAAATATCTTTACCAGACATCTCTCCTACATAACAGTTCTTCTTTCACAGCCACACCTTGTTGTCGAGAGATGTGCTACACTTAATCCATCCACACTGCTACCTACCCCACAGATGGAAAGCCTCATGATTGCATGTCAGAAATAACCATCAGTGTTTTACCCAGGCCAGACTTAACTGATATACGTTATGAAAATGCAGAAATAACTATATTTATTCAACAGGTCAAGCAAAAACCCTGATGGCACAAATGCTACAGGATTTGCAGTAGTAACAGAAACTGAAGTTTTCTTAAAACAACCACTACCAAAAAATTACTCTGTTCAAGCAGTCGAATTGGTAGCTTTAACTGAAGCTTGTAAATTAAATAACAAAAAGGTTGTTAACGTTTACACTGACAGTCAGTATGCCTTCTCAACTGTACATGTGTTAACACAGCATTGGAAAAATAGGTATGTTGACATCCACAGCTAAATGTATAAACTACAAATATTTTAGCATTATTAGATGTTATTCAATTGCCATCTACAATAGACTCGTATGAATGACCGGAAGGAAAACCATACTGCCAAAGAATTTGTTTAAATATGCTGCAGTATTGAGCCACGGACCATGTCATGTCTCAACAGGAGGGATGGAAGCAATAATGAACAAGGTTTTTACAGCATATGGTTTTACTAATTATTGAAATTTTTTTTTTAGAATAAATAAATGAATAAAGTTTTGTCTAGCAGGTCAAATATGTGCAAAATACATTCCACAGGGCAATCTAAGACCAAAACGAAGATAATTCCCTAAGCCAGTGTATCTTTTTCAACATATTTGTTTGGATTTCATTATTTCATTATTGTGTAGATTTCATTGAACTAAATTAATGTTAAGGGAAACGATTCTGCTCAGTGAAAACAGAGGTTTTTACCAAATGGTCTGAAATATTTCCATGTGCACAAGCAGATGCACTCTCAGTAGCAAAATCACGCGTAAAATAACTCATTTCTAGATTTGAAATACCTGAAAAGATCTTCAGTGATAATTTGACACACTTTGTAAACTATGTCATCTCACTGATGGCAAAGAACTTAAAATAGATCTTAGAAACCACTGTGATATAGAAGGTTTCGCTAACACATTGGAATTGTTTTACTATTTACATATGCATGTGCAGTGAAGAATTGCTTGCTGCTGATAAATGCAAAGAAGAACAGCTTACACATAGATGCTCACATATAGGCTGCTGAATGCAATGAAGACCTGCTTAACCACTAAATTTCAATGTCAATGTGTAATATTCAATTAGGATTTGCAAAACAGTGAAGTTAAACAATGAATGGGTCCATAGTCGGTATGAGAAGACTACAGGAATATTTACCTGGGTGTACGTTCAAACAGAGATGAGAAAATTGCGATAAATTATTGTTTGTTTGTTTGTTAGTATGTATATGAATGTTATGTGTATAAACTGTGTTGAGTTGTAGTTACTCAGTAGTGTCTCAGTGAAACAACCGACGGGGGAAGCCTTGCGGTGACAACAAAAGCAGCGTTTTACTGATCAGTCAAGTTGCTCCAGTGTACTCCATACAAACTGGTTGGCTACTGAAGGGATAGAAAATGGGGAATACTTGTTTTAAAGCAAAAAAGGAATTAGATGGGAAAAATACATGTTTCAACGGGACCCAGACAATATTATATAGATGTCGCCACTGAAGTAAAGAACATTTACGTGGGATGGTGTGAGGGTCCTCGTTTGGCTGACGTTCGCCGATATGCTCGCCATGCTCAGAACCAAGTTGAGACGCGTAAGACAACAAAAAGGGACAAGTGTGAAAAGGAGCTGCATTTGGCAACCATGACCATGTATTACGCAGTGGGTGTAAACAGAGGACGAGGCCGAAGTCGAAGACGTGGACGTGTGGGAGAGGAGGTCGAAATGGGCCACGCCAGAGCTATGATCCGAATATTTGTTTTTACTGTGGCCAGACTGGACACTGGAAGAAGGACTGTCCACAGCTAAAAAGTGATGAAATTGGGCAAAAGGCTGACTGAGGGTGGGAGGCAGGTTCTGGACGTCACGCGGCAGCGGAGCCTCCACTTATGGGTGATAGCACAAACACACTCACACATTTTTCCTGCTCTGTGTAGTGAAGCAACGCTTGCCGACTGTGATTCACGTAGTAAAGTTTTGCATGCTATTTCAGTCCTGGAGCAAAGATATTTCTCTCAGAATATAGGAACTTATGTTCATCAGTAGTGACGTCAGGGGAGTTTGATTGTCCTCCAAAGTTAAGTGGAAACCACGTTTACTGTATGTCTGCATCAGGCCAGGTTGTGAAGGAGAAAATGACAATGCCCATTGCGTGTTGTCACTCCCGATGAGCTCTCCTTCAAACACTCATTTTTGTTATCAGAGTTGTGTCCCATTAACCTGATGGGCTGTGATCTCATGTGTAAATTAGGCATTATTTTAACTTCTACACCAGAGGGTGTTAAGGTTATGTTACAGCCTGACAAAGTTTTCACAGCAGTGCAGTTTGATTCATCGGCACACTTATGAGTGGAAACTTCCCAGCTCTCCTTTTTCACAACAACTAGTGGAAGAAGCAAAAGCGTTAGTTTCACCCCTTTCTGATTTCATGCAACCTACTGATTTGCACTGCACATCACACATTTCTTTGGGGCCTGACAATGACTATGAGAAGAAGTGAAAAAATATGTGCGCCTACTTTATTGGCTGTGTCGCTCACTCCAGAGCACTTCAATTTTTTTAATGTTTGTGGTACTCGCCCTCACATTTCCTTGGCCAAACGTACACACTGGCAGTGACAAGGTGTGGGAGAGTTTGTTGCTACATGTCAGAAAGAAATGGAGTGGACTGTTTCACCTGCTTATCCAAATTTGATGTTTTCTGAACGATTGTCAGCATACAAAAAAACATTTTTGAGTACAATGCATTGTCAAAGAACTGTGGACTTAATTCCTACCACAGAATCACATTTTGAAGCATGTTTTTTATCTGAAACAGATTTGTCTTCGATACCCATGTTGGCTGAAGTGCCCAATGATCTTTGGGCTAAGAGCAAATATGATGTGGGGTTGATAAAAGGCTGTGAAATCAGACTTTTGTCCATGTAAAAAACAATACCCTTTTAAGCTGTTGAGGTTAACCTGTACCTCTTTCCGAGTCCGTTGATGCAGTGAAGGAGGAAGACAGAGGAGACGATATAAGAATCATCACAGTTTTATTTGCGCAGTTTGCAAAGTGCGGAGAGCAGTTCAGTACAATGCATGCGAACAGCACAAAGTACGGAAAAGCTCTGTCGTTGTCTAGGGGTGTGATGTTATATAGACTTGAGTTCAGTCTCCGCCTTATGAGATGTGTGTGCTTCAATATCTTATCTCTTCCTCTATGTGTGTGCGTGTGTGTACTGGTATAAGGCGTTACTTTCAGAAGACCGTTGTGGGTGCGGTCCTAGTTTTACAACATGTTGTTCTCAGAGATATTTCCTTATCAGGCTGCTGTGCAAGCACAGAAATGAGCAAGTCGGTTATACAGGATATCACCTTATACAGCTATCCTCACTCACAATACCCCCTTTTGATCTCTATTAAGAGATCACACAAATAGTTGAGTAACAATACATGACTAAAAAGAAATTGAAAAACCTCACGCCCCCTTTTGATCACTACAAGGTGATCACACAATCTCTGACATTCTGATGATATCGTCTTCATCTATATCAGGATCGGGAGGGTTCAGCAGTGGCATTACCAAAGGGGAGGGAGCCTTCCCCTCTATAGTGGTAGTTATAAGTCTAATGGCAAGTGAACGAATACATGGGATACAGCAGCAACCACAAGTCACCAAAATAGCGACGAATATAGCAAGAGATACAAAAAGTGACATTATCAGAGTCTTCCATTTCCCAAACACCTTGGTCAGCCATTCATCCAGCGGATTGTCAACCCCAGAAGATCAGGGGGACAATCACGCACGTGATGGCTGCACAACATGTGAGAATTTTCCAACTCCCAAACAATAACATTCTAATATGTTTCACTGTGTCTCAAGTATGATAAAAATAGCAAGCAAAACTTTCTTGGTAATTCAGACCTTATCTATCAGGGTGCTCTAGGCGGGGTTACCCCTAGAGGAGCTTTAAACCTTATAGTTTGTCAACATTACCCAACTCCTTAGCAAATAGCACACATTATTAAAAAGATAACATAAGGGTGATACTGCAATGATTATAACTTGGTATGACCTGTAAGAGCAAGTTTAAGCAAAGCCCCAGCAAACACGATTATGATTATAACAAATCCAAAAATAACACAATTCAACTGAGATGCCGTCATCTGGAGTCGTTCTTCGGAGGAGATTTCACTTTCTCCCGATGAGGGTTGAGTTGGAGCCCGGGTCTAACACCCTTCCTGCTCGTAAATGATGTCGTTGCAAGGAGGCAGAAGTGTACTACTTCTGCCTGCAAAATGCCACCAGGGGATTATTCTGCCCCTTGTTGGTTGGTGGTCTTTTCCTCTGTACCAGCTGGTACAGTGTGCAAATCTTTCAGCGCCTGGTGAGTCGCTGCTAGGGAGCGTTGAGGTTCCTCGGCTGCCGCACACTGGCTCCAATGGAACCACGTATCACCTTTCCCTTTGACTCGGACTGCGTGGGAGGTCCTCTCGGTCACCTGATAGGGCCCTGTCCACCTTGGCTCCGACCACTTTCTTTTGATGACCCTCAGCAATACCCACTCAGCCTCTGGAGCCGGCGCTGGTTGGCCCTCTCCTCTGCTACTCGCCACCTGCTTTGAGAACTCTGCAACGAGACTTTGGAGTTCATGGAAATACATTTGATAACAGCTACTTTGCTCGGGAGTAGTAGGGCCTCCGCTAGCTCTTTCATTTCTGCCTCATGTCTGATGGGTTTATTTGTTGCGGTTAGAAATCCAGCCCTCAACCACTGTTTCAGTTCCACATGTACTGCTCCTGCTGCATAGGCTGAATCTGTGTAAATGTTTACTTCCTGCCCTTCCCCTAGCCTCAGTGCTGCTATTACTGCCAGTACTTCTGCTCTTTGTGCTGACTGCTGTCCTTCCAGTCTCTCTGTTTGTCGTGTGATCAGTTCCCCTTGCACGTCTTCTACAACTGCATATGCTGCTTTCAGTCCTTCTCGTTCATCCCTGAAGCAACAGCCGTCTGTGTACAGTTCTCTGGCCCCTGGTATCGGTTCTGTTTGTAGGTCCAGTCGTACTTTCTCCTCTTTCTGCACTCTGTCCGTACACTCATGTGGCTCACCTGTTCCTAGCTGATCTGCCATGTTTATGCCTTCATGAGTGAAAGTCAGGTTTGGTGCCTCGAGAATTTTGCTCAGTCGTCTTTGTCTCAGAGCAGTCAGCGTAAAAGTCTGTGAGTTCACATAGGCCACAACGCTATGTGTGGTCAGAATGTGCAGTTGATGTCCCATGACAATGTGTGCAGTTTTTTGAATGAGCTTTGCTATCCCTGCTGCCTGTTGTGTACACATAGGATGGCGCTTTTCCATATTGTCTAGCATCACACTGATATACATTAGTACTACTCTCTCACCCCCTTTTCTCTGGAACAGGACGCCATTAGTGCAAAGTTCTGTTCCAGAGACATCCAAGTAGAATGGTAAGCTATAATCGGGTATAGCTAGGTCTGCTGCTGTGGAGAGGGCTTGTTTTAGTGCAATAAAGGCTTCCTCCGCCTCCTGAGTCCAATTCAGGGTCGCTGACAGGTTGCGCATGCCTTGTTCTTTCACTAGGGCCCGCAGAGGTCTAGTTAAGCCGGTGTAATTGGCTATGTAAGTCCTACTATAGCCCGTCAACCCTAAGAAAGACAACATGTCCTTTACCTTCACTGGCTTAGAGTGATGGAGAATAGTAGACCTGTGCTGAGGGGAGAGCCCTGCTCCTTTTTGGGAAATTTGCCTGCCCAAAAACGCTACCTGCCGCCGTGCAACCTGAAGTTTGGCTTTGCTGACCTTGAACCCTGTTCTTGCAAGATGTAAAAGGACATTTTTAGTTGCTTCCAAACACAGAGCCGCAGTGGGCGCTGCCAACAACAAATCATCTACATACTGAACGAGAGTCACCTGCTCTGGTAGTGGGCAATCACTCAGGATATCTTTTAAAACCTGGTTAAAAATCCCTGGGGACAAAGCGAACCCTTGTGGCAGCCTGGTGTACTGTAGCTGCTTGTGCTGATACGAAAACGAGAAAATGTGCCTGCAGTCTTCCGCCAAGGGAAGACAAAAGAATGCATTAGCCAAGTCAATGCAGGTAAACCACTAAATTTTCCTGATACCAATCTGTCTGTAACCCATCATAAAATAGAGTAACATGGGGGGAATCGGGAGGTGAGACATAGGGTTCGAGTTGGGAAATCCAGGGTTTCCACTGGAGGTAAGCCGAGAGGATACCACGCCGCTCAGATGTTTCCGGCTGTAATAGACCCCAGTATATGTCCGCGTATTGTTCATTCACTGGCTGCACAAGATATTGACCAGTGATGTTCTCCATCGGTCCAGAGCACGGCAAATGAGATCCATCAGGCATGACAACAACCAGGCCATCGGCGCTGCAGAGTATCGTGGCCCCCAGTTTTATCAGGAGATCTCTTCCCAGCAAGTTCATCGGTACAGAAGGTGAATGTACAAATGGATGTGTCACAGTCTGTTTTCCCACCTGGGTGAGTAGCGGCTTAGTGAACGGCAGTGTCTTTTTCTCCCCAGAGAAGCCCATAAGCGTGATGGTATGCGATGACAGGGAACCAGCTGGTACAACTTTCAATGTGGAACATGTGGCTCCAGTGTCAACCAAGAAAGGCAGATCTTTTTTCTCAATCTGAACTGACAGCATCGGTTCTGCCGTAGTGATGCTGTCTGAGAGTCTCTGTGGGGTGTGTCAATACTGACCGGACTGGTCAGGGTTCTCCCCATTGTCCCACAATGGGAACTGACCAGCAGCAGCTGCTCCCCAAGGCTGTTGAGGATACATAGGTGCAGTAACAGGAGGTCCGGAGCCGCGACCCCTGCCTCTCCCAGGAGGACCACTATCCACACCTTTCTGTGCTCTTGGATTATGTGGGCAGCTTCTTATCCAATGATTAGGGTCTCCACAGAGATAACAACAACGAGTCTCCCCTGACTGTCCTCTTCCTGTACCGCCCCTTAGTCCCCGACCTCTCCCCCAAAGCCTCCACCCCGCATTGGTCCTCCCCCATGTCTTCTCCCGCCTGATGGGGGCTGCGGTACCCATGGTGGGACCGGAAATAAATCAGGAACCTGTGGTGGCTCGGCAGCCAACATGACCTTCGCAGCTTCCCCTTTTTGTTTTTTATTTTTATCATTACATTTCTGTCTAGCTTCCGTTAACTGTAATTTTAACAGCTGAACCTGCAATTCTTTTAAGTCATCCTGTTCCTTCTGCGTATTATCTTGAGCACGGGTGAGGTGGTGTATTAAGTGTTTCTCCCAGACATGGGATTCACTACCGAGCATGTCCGGGTTATTTACCATGGCTGTTTTGACATTCTCCGGCACTCCTTCCAGTATAGCCTGTCTAAACCACTCTCTCTGAGCTCCAGCTTTCCCTGGGTGGCATCCTGTGTGTTTCAACCATAAATCCTTGCTCTGATCTACATACTCCCTTGGATTCTGTTTGGGGTCCCATCTCATCTTTGGCATTACGGTGGCGTTAGGTAGTGGATATTTTTCTCTCATTGCTTTCCCTATTTCAGTGCTATGATGCGTGAAGGGGGTGTCATCTGTCACCCTGTCTGTATTAGCGATAGTCTCAATTTCTCTCATGTCCCCACCCGTCATGCATCGTCCTGCAATAGCTCTAAAGTCCCCTAATGCCAATTTCTGTCCTGCCGTCAGAGAATCCAATTTGCTGAGCCACAAATTTCCACCCTCGGCTACAGGTGGTAATTTCTCCACTATGGCCTGTATGTCCCCTATAGTAAATGGTCGGTACTGGTCACCTTGTCCTGGTACTGCTGTTAGTGGGTACATTGTGACCGGAAGGATTGTCCCACCACGTCGGCGCTGGCTAACTCTTCTGCCTATCGTATCTGTCAGTTCCTCTGCCACCTTCATTCCTTTCTCTACACTTCTCACCAGTCCGTCCCTTTTTTGACAGAGCTCTTCTATCTCTCTCCGACATAACTCATCTAGCTCTCTCTCTTTCCTGACGGCTGAATCTTCCTCATCCTCCCTCCATGATCCTGCCAAGCTAAAACTTACTGGTACTTCTTGTGTTTCACCTTCCCACTGTCCCTTTCCTTGAAAAGAAGCTGTCCCTGCTGCTTCTGCTTCCTCCTCACAATCTGAAATCTCACTTCCCCTCATGACCTGCCTCCGTGGCTGTGGTGTGACTTTTCGTTTTACCGTGTGCTGTGGAGCCTGTTCTCTTGCCTGTCTCTGCGAGAATGGGTCTGGGGGCGCCGAAAGGTTATCACCTGTGAAGGGGTTATAAGAGGATTTGGACGTCGTCCCTGTCCTTACTGAAGTCTCAGCGGTTGATGCTGTAGGTGTGGCTGCACCTGCTTCAGTCACCCTGTCACTTACAAGTGTCTCTTCTGAGGATCCAACCTGAAGTGTACCACTAGTCACATATAGTGTGGGATATAACCCTGGTGTCGGTGCAGCAGGCGATGCATATGGAGGTGGCCATGTAGGAGTGTCAGGTGCAGTTACCATTTGTTTGCCTCCTGGTTTTCCTGCGTTCTCATGGAGATGTCTCACACTTTGCCAGAAGACCGCCAGCTCAGACCAGCCCCGTCGTCGCTCCTCCTGCTCTTTCGCCTCCTTTTTTAATTTTGAACGTTGCAGCACACCTGCCTTTTGTCCCTGCTCTGCCAGCTCTTCTTTCCTCACCTTACATTCTTTCTCCTTTTCCCACAACCAGGCCCCTAACGGACCGGGGTCTGACATTTTCTTGCCCTTATATCTCACCAATTGTTCCACTTGTCCCTTTATGTCGGCTAATTTCCTGTCCCTACCCTTTTTAGGTAACACTGCCCCTGCTGCTTTTAACGTATTCTCTAACTGCAGCTCGAGGGGCCTCCAGGCACCCATACCTGGGCCCCATCCCCCATCATCTATTTCCCTGTCAAACTCTCCCTCCATTTTACTTCTCTTTTTCTAAATTCTGAGGCCAGCCGGTTTGTATGACGTACGTCCGAGCAACAGGCCTTGTAAGGTGATGATTTATTAACGGCCAGTCAGTTTGTATGGCATAACACCCGAGCAACTGACCCTTTTGACAAACCAAGCCACTTATGTTAGCACCGCTAGGTTTCGATGGCTCAGACAGATTACGTTATCACCGTTAGGTTTCCTCTGTCTGATTGTCGAGTTTGTCAAGACACCGTTTTATGTACCCATTCACCTTTAGACACCTCAGAATTTTATTTTTCCCACAGCCCGCTTCTCCTTATTTCTTCTCAAACAAATACAAAACACACAAAACACGTTAAAATCTTCACACACTCTTTCAAAATGCACTTATAGAAAAATACCTCAGGAACCCTGTTCCTGTACTCTAGTATGGGGGACTCTAGCCCCAAACAGACTTCAAGAATTTATGAGGAGTATAACCTCAAGGGACTCTAACCCAACTCCGTAGAGTATACTACTTTAGGGGACTCTAACCCCAAACAGACTTCAAGAATTTATGAGGAGTATAACCTCAAGGGACTCTAACCCAACTCCGTAGAGTATACTACTTTAGGGGACTCTAACCCCAGGGACTCAAACCCAGTAGAATTCGGGGTGTCTTCACCTCCCCGGGACTCTAACCCAGCAGCCTCTCAGGCTTCCGGTTCCTCGTCAGGCAACCGGTGGGGTCCGCCACGACCAAAGACAGTCTGTTTTATCCTCTTTTTATATTCACTTTTCTTTTATAGTTTTTTTTTTTTTTTTTTTTTTTTTTTTTTTTTTTTTTACGCAGTTCTCGACATTAATTCTTATCGTCTTTTGCTGATTCAACCACCAGTTTCAGGACAGGACACGTTGTTTTAAAATATTCAATGTGCAGAGTTTGATAAAACAGGTTCTGCTTACCTCTGTGTTAACGTGCCGGCTCGTGTCCCGTCTCTGTCACCGTGAAGGAATCTTTTATCCGAATGAACTCCGTCCTCTCCTCACCACATCCCGGACGAGCCCCCAAAATTGTTGAGTTAACCTGTACCTCTTTCCGAGTCCGTTGATGCAGTGAAGGAGGAAGACAGAGGAGACGATATAAGAATCATCACAGTTTTATTTGCGCAGTTTGCAAAGTGCGGAGAGCAGTTCAGTACAATGCATGCGAACAGCACAAAGTACGGAAAAGCTCTGTCGTTGTCTAGGGGTGTGATGTTATATAGACTTGAGTTCAGTCTCCGCCTTATGAGATGTGTGTGCTTCAATATCTTATCTCTTCCTCTATGTGTGTGCGTGTGTGTACTGGTATAAGGCGTTACTTTCAGAAGACCGTTGTGGGTGCGGTCCTAGTTTTACAACATGTTGTTCTCAGAGATATTTCCTTATCAGGCTGCTGTGCAAGCACAGAAATGAGCAAGTCGGTTATACAGGATATCACCTTATACAGCTATCCTCACTCACAAAGCCTGAAGCAATTAAAGGGATTAAACCTGTTTTTCAATCTTTTCAGAAAACAGGCGTTATTGTTCCTTTTGAAAATTCACCTGTGCTTACTCCATTGTTTCCTGTTAAAAAGATTAAAGATGCTGGCCAGCCAGATGAATGGCGTTTTGTACAGGACCTCCAAGCGGTGAATGCTGCAGTTCAGCCACATGCTCCTACTGTGCCCAACCCACACACTATTTTGTCTCAAATTACATCAGATGCACAGTTTTTCTCAGTGGTTGACTTGTCGCCAGTGCACCCTGATAGCCCATTTTGGTTTGCTTTTTAGTTTGAAGGGAGATCTTGGACTTTTACCCGGTTATGCCAGGGGTACTGTGAAAGTCCCACTATTTACAATGCTGCCCTCAAAGCTAGTCTGGATTAACTTCAATCAACCACAGGCTCTGCTCTTTTGCAGTATGTGGATGACATCCTTTTATGTAGTCCATCTAAACAACAGTGTGAAAAAGACCAAATGACTCAAATAACTTTCTTGCTTTCAAAATTTTTCCTCTAGTGACGCTGACTTAGAGAGGGATGAAGATAATCATGTTTAATTGTTCATGTTTTGATTGTTTATCATTGGACCCTTTATTACTATGATGCCTGCATTTTAAACTCACGTTGTGTGCAAATGCAGGCTGATGTTTTACAGATAAAGTTATTATTTTCCTTGTTTCTTTTGGGTTGATTAATATAATGGTATTATTATAATCAAAAGGGAGGAATGTAATGGAAAATAATTCTTATATGCATTGTATTGAGTGTTACTGTGTATAACCTGCAAATGACCGAGCTGCAAGGTACCACCCTGCCCTGTTTTCTTAAATTCCTCTTTACAATGGTGGGCTTGTTAATATGAGATAGCTGCACTTTAGGGGGGACAGGGTTAGGCTGGTATTTACGAGTGTGTCTGGGTAACCTCAACTAATGGTTGGGGAGGAAAGTTAGAAGAACAATCAACTATACCCAAAAATAGATGACGTGATGAGTGGGCAATATAACTGTGTGTTTTTGCTTCAGTGGTCAGAGCAACTCTGTATTCTGTACTGTGTTGTTCTCTCTTGCAAGATATTATTATTAAAGCCTCTTATCTCCTCAAAAGAAAATAACTGACTCCCCAAGTGCAAGTGTCAGGACAAATGATCAAACTTCTCCAAGCTTCAGTCTGCAGAGAGGTACAAGACAGGGTTGCCCACTTTCGCCCTCACTTTTTGCTATTTTCATCGAACCTTTAGCAGCTGCTATCAGACAAGATAGAAATATTAAAGGCATCCAACCCCAAAATATTGAGCATAAAATAAGTCTTTATGCTGATGATGTATTACTTTTCCTTCAGAACTCACAGACGTCTCTCACTCACACGATCACACTCATAAATAAATTCTCAGCACTTTCTGACTACTCTATCAATTGGTCTAAGACCACAGTTCTGCCCATTAACTATAGGGACCAGAATATACCTGCGATCACTTTACAGTCAGGAAATATTAGATATTTAGGCATAAACATTTCCTCCAGGCTCTCAGAGCTAACAAAGCTAAATTATGTGCAATTATTAAAGACAGTAGAGGACGAGCTCTCTCGTTTGAAGTCCTTACCTATATCACTTATGGGGAGAGTTACAACCATTAAAATGATGATACTACCAAAAGTTAACTATTTGTTCTCAATGATCCCCATAAAACCATCTGCTACTTGGTTTAAGTCACTAGGTTCATGCATCTCCAAATTTCTGTGGAAAAACAAACCACCACGTATTAGTTTAAAAACCCTACAGAAGACCAAGGACAGTGGTGGATTAGATTTACCTAATTTTCAGCACTATTCCTTAGCCAATAGGTTACAGTATATATCAAAATGGTTTAAACCTAGCCCAATAGATGAACCATGGATAAATATAGAACAAGCATTGTGTGATAATCTGGAAATCTCTGACCTGCCACTTATTAGTCAAAACGTAAAAAATCACAAATGTTTCAAAAGCATTAACATCAGCACCTCTCTGACAGCCTGGTGGGAATTTCTTAAAATAACAAAGTCTTCACTTGTCCCGTGTAAGCTTACACCCATCTGGAACAATCCTGACATCCTGCAAAACAAAAAAATGCTAAACTTTACTCTGTGGAAGATCAAAGGAATCAAACATCTGGAACATATAATCCAAAATGGACATTTTATTTCATTTGATGAGCTCATATCACAACATGAGATAGGCAGCAATAAATTCCTAGAAAATCAACAACTTAAGTCTATAATAACAAAGAAATATATCCTCCACCAACAAGACTTACAACTCCCGATTAGGGTAGTAGAATTTCTAAGCATCTGCACCCCAAAACTACTATCAAAAATATATAAATTATTGTCTAAGATAGATGACACAATGTCTCTACCGTCCTCAAAATGGGAGGCAGATTTATCCATCAGTTCTAGTCATAGCTTCTGGCCACATATATGTTTGAACACCTTCAGAATGACTCAAAATCCTAATTTAGAGCTCATACAATACAAAATTCTTCATAGAACACACTATACAGGACAAAGGATGTTCAGGATGGGTCTAACACACTCAAACATCTGCTCACATTGCACAGATAACACACCTGATGATTATGCACACGCTTTGTGGTTTCGTGCGCCTGTCCAGAGGTTCTGGCTTGAAGTCTGTGCGGACCTATCAACATGACTAAAGTGTAGCATTCCTGCATGCCCCACACTGTGCATACTGGGTGACTTAGACAACATCAATGTGGAATTTAGCTTAGCACACATGATCCTCACAGTGTTATGTATAGCAAAGAAAACTATTCTCATGAACTGGAAAGCGAAGAACAATCTGTGTATTAACCAGAAATTTTCTTTTAGATTATATTAGCATGGAAACAATGTCTGCTTCCTCAAAACATCAATTGGCTGAATTTAATTCTCTCTGGTCCCTTCTGATTAGCTTGATCACATAGTGGTGGTGGTGGGTTGCTGTCCCGTCGCTCTGGGCGGTTGGGTGTGTGCTGGGGGGGGCTGTGTGGCTTCGGGCGTCTGGTGGTCTCTCGGGTCGTGGGGAAATACAGCAGCCCTGTATTATTGCTTCCTGTGAAATCAAGATACAATGTGCACATGCTGGTTACAAATAAGAAAATACAAACAACAAACAGTTTCTTCCATGGTTCACAGCATGTGTATGATCATCTTCATCGCTGGTCCCAGTAAGGATGTTTCAATCTTCGGTGTCAGAGGTTACTAGCACTTAACACACCGTTGGAGTACAGCTTTTACTGCTGACTCTTATCTTTGTCCTTCCGGGCGTGTTGGTTAGGCTGATGTATTTCAGGGTGGAAGTCATCTACTGGTTCTGGTACCTTCTTACAGTGACTGGCATGAATCCAGGTTGCTCTCTCTGCAACTTTAACAGCTGTGTGAGTGACCAGTAGCACCTGGAACGGGCCTTGCCAACGTTTGGACTTCCAATGTTTCCTGCGAAGTTCCTTCACCACCTGTCATCTGGTTGGAGTGGTGTGTTTTCTGTGGCTGGAAGGGCTGCTTTTACTGTCTGTGAAACTTGAGATAGAACAGTGGAAAGGTTTCGACAGTAAGACAACATAGCATCATCACAAACAGTTGTGGAAGGGAGGGGTCTGGTTACAGGTCCCAATCCCAGGTTAGGAGGTCTACCAAATAAAATTTCAAATGGGCTGAGATTCACTTGAGCTCTGATTCTCATTCTCATGTAGGTAAGCACAATAGGTAATGCTTTTGTCCATGGCAGACCTGTTTCTTCACAACATTTGGCTAACTTGGACTTTAATGTACCATTTTCTCTTTCCACAGCACCTCCACTCTGTGGATGATAAGCACAATGTGTGCGCAAGGTTATTCCCAGGAATTTACCAACCTCAGTCAATGCAGTGTTTACAAAATGTGTGCCATTATCACTGCTGATCTTCTCTGGAATGCCCCATCTAGGAATGATTTCTGTTTAGCAGTGCTTTAGTCACTGCATTACTGTTTGCATGTTTTGCAGGGAAAACTTCAACCCATTTACTAAACACGTCCACTATTACTAGTGCATATTTCTTTCCTTCAGCTGGTGTGAGTTCAACAAAATCCATCATCAAATGTTCAAAAGGTTTCTCTGGTGGAGGGTGTGCAACTTGCGATGTGTGTAATGCCTTTCCTACATTATGTGTGGCACAAACCATACATGACTGACAGTATTTTTGCGCATATGAACTGAACCCTTTTGTGAACCACTGAGCAGTGAGTGCATTCAGCATCCCCCCTTTTGACACATGGTTCAACCCATGTATCAATTTTGAAAAATGAGGAAAAAAATGTTTAGGTAGACAGGGTTTACCATCAGGTCCCATCCAAACACCATCCGTATGAGTTGCACCCACAGAGGACCAAATGCGTCCAGAGGACCAAATTTCATCTGCAGAGGCAAAAGTTTGCAAAGCATGGAGATCTGTGAGGGAGTCTTCTGCCTGCAAAGAGAGGGAAGCGAAAACAGGAAAAAAATTAGCTGCTTGCTTAGCTGCAGCATCAGCTCTGGCATTGCCACAAGCAACAGGATCGTCTGAGTTAGTGTGAGCCGCACACTTACAGACCGAGATTGCTGTAGGCAAAAGGATCGCATCAAGAAGATCAGAAACCTGCTTGGAGTTCAGAATAGTTTTACCATCTGATTTAAGGAAATGCCTGTGTTTCCACAGCGCACCAAAGTCATGAACAACACCAAAAGCATATCTGGAATCTGTGTAAATAGTGACAGACTTACCAGCTGCCAACTTACAAGCTTCAGTAAGTGCAATAAGCTCAGTAGTTTGAGCAGAGAAATGTTTAGGAAGAGAACCAGACAACAAAGTGTCATGTGAAGAAAATACTGCAAACCAAACACAGTTAGTACCTGTGGCTGGATCACGCAAAGCTGATCCATCTACAAAAAGAATCATGTCAGAGTTTGGAAGAGGAGTCTCTAAAAGATCAGGTCGGGGTGTACAAACTTGTTCCAAAACAGCTTCACAGTCATGAGGCTCCCCATCCTCAGGAGTCGGAAGCAAAGTAGCAGGATTCAGAACAGTACAACGTTTAACAGTGACATTTGGCATATCACGGAGCACAGAGGTGTATCTGAGCCAACAAGCAGTTGAAAGATGTGAAGTTTTCTGCTCGAGAAGAATAATGGCAACAGCATGAGGAACCAAAACAGTCAAATTAGCGTAGCCCACAATATCTTGGGAGGCCAGGACAGCTTTCTCTGCAGCTGCAACAGCACGAAGACAACCAGGCAGGCCTGCAGCCACAGAGTCCAGTTTTGCTGAGAAATGAGCCACTGGCCTTTGCCTGCCCCATGTTCCTGCATAAGAACAGATGTCATACAACCATGCTTCTCATCAACTGCCTGTATGAAAGGTTTATGAGGATCTGGAATGCCAAGTGTTGGTGCTGTTTGAAGAGCCAGCTTAAGCTGACTAAAGGCTGATTCAGCCTCAGGAGTCCATGGAACACGATCAGCTGACTGGAGCTGCATGTCAGAACTGCAGCTGCCTTTACCATGGATAAAAGCACCTAAGAGAGCTTCGAGAAAAGAGTAGTTAGGAATAAAGTTCCTGCAGTAAGATGTTATACCTAAGAATGACATAAGCTGTTTTTTAGTAACCGGTTTAGGAATGATCTGAACTGCAGCAACATGTTTAGGAGAAAGTGAGCGCCCATCCTTAGAAATCACATGACCCAAAAAGGTGACTTCGTCCTGTACAAACTGTAACTTAGAAAGGCTGGCTTTATGGCCATAAGAAGGAAGATGTTTCAACAGATTCACTGTCTTTTTCACACTGTTGTTTAGATGGACCACATAAAAGGATGTCATCCACATACTGCAAAAGAGCAGAGCCTGTGGTTGATTGAAGTTAATCCAGACTAGCTTTGAGGGCAGCATTGTAAATAGTGGGACTTTCACAGTACCCCTGGCATAACCGGGTAAAAGTCCAAGATCTCCCTTCAAGCTAAAAAGCAAACCAAAATGGGCTATCAGGGTGCACTGGCGACAAGTCAACCACTGAGAAAAACTGTGCATCTGATGTAATTTGAGACAAAATAGTGTGTGGGTTGGGCACAGTAGGAGCATGTGGCTGAACTGCAGCATTCACCGCTTGGAGGTCCTGTACAAAACGCCATTCATCTGGCTGGCCAGCATCTTTAATCTTTTTAACAGGAAACAATGGAGTAAGCACAGGTGAATTTTCAAAAGGAACAATAACGCCTGTTTTCTGAAAAGATTGAAAAACAGGTTTAATCCCTTTAATTGCTTCAGGCTTAAAAGGGTATTGTTTTTTACATGGACAAATGTCTGATTTAGGGGTGACAATTACTGGTTCACAGCCTTTTATCAACCCCACATCATATTTGCTCTTATCCCAAAGATCATTGGGCACTTCAGCCAACATGGGTATCGAAGACAAATCTGTTTCAGATAAAAAACATGCTTCAAAATGTGATTCTGTGGTAGGAATTAAGTCCACAGTTCTTTGACAATGCATTGTACTCAAAAATGTTTTTTTGTATGCTGACAATCGTTCAGAAAACATCAAATTTGGATCAGCAGGTGAAACGGTCCACTCCATTTCTTTCTGACATGTAGCAACAAACTCTTCCACACCTTGTCACTGCCAGTGTGTACGTTTGGCCAAGGAAATGTGAGGGCGAGTACCACAAACATTAAAAAATCGAAGTGCTCTGGAGTGAGCGACACAGCCAATAAAGTAGGCGCACATATTTTTTCACTTCTTCTCATAGCCCCAAAGAAATGTGTGATGTGCAGTGCAAATCAGTAGGTTGCATGAAATCAGAAAGGGGTGAAACTAACGCTTTTGCTTCTTCCACTAGTTGTTGTGAAAAAGGAGAGCTGGGAAGTTTCCACTCATAAGCATATGTAAGTGCCGATGAATCAAACTGCACTGCTGTGAAAACTTTGTCAGGCTGTAACATAACCTTAACACCCTCTGGTGTAGAAGTTAAAATAATGCCTAATTTACACATGAGATCACAGCCCATCAGGTTAATGGGACACAACTCTGATAACAAAAATGAGTGTTTGAAGGAGAGCTCATCGGGAGTGACAACACGCAATGGGCATTGTCATTTTCTCCTTCACAACCTGGCCTGATGCAGACATACAGTAAACGTGGTTTCCACTTAACTTTGGAGGACAATCAAACTCCCCTGACGTCACTACTGATGAACATAAGTTCCTATATTCTGAGAGAAATATCTTTGCTCTAGGACGGAAATAGCATGCAAAACTTTACTACGTGAATCACAGTCGGCAAGCGTTTCTTCACTACGCAGAGCAGGAAAAATGTGTGAGTGTGTTTGTGCTATCACCCATTAGTGGAGGCTCCGCTGCCGCGTGACGTCCAGAACCTGCCTCCCACCCTCAGTCAGCCTTTTGCCCAATTTCATCACTTTTCAGCTGTCCAGTCTGGCCACAGTAAAAACAAATATTCGGATCATAGCTCTGGCGTGGCCCATTTCGACCTCCTCTCCCACACGTCCACGTCTTCGACTTCGGCCTCGTCCTCTGTTTACACACACTGCGTAATACATGGTCATGGCTGCCAAATGCAGCTCCTTTTCACACTTGTCCCTTTTGGTTGTCTTACGCGTCTCAACTTGGTTATGAGCATGGCGAGCATATCGGCGAACGTCAGCCAAACGAGGACCCTCACACCATCCCACGTAAATATTCTTTACTTCAGTGGCGACATCTGGCATGAGGCCTTTAATTATTGCATCGCAAACTGTGGCCTTCTCTCAGCCAAACACCTCTGATCTCGCTTTTCATGATGTAAGTTCCTGCGTATGCTGCCGCTTACCTGGATGACGTCATCATCCATAGCAACAGCTGGGCGGAGCATGTTCAGCAGATGGCGGCAGTGCTGGAGTCACTGCGGCAGGCGGGGCTCACGGCCAACCCAAAGAAGTGTGCAGTTGGATGGAGGGAGGTACGGTATCTGGGGTACCACTTGGGCGGCGGACAGGTGCGTCCACAGGTAGACAAGACAGCAGCGATTGCAGGTTAGGCCGGACCGCTCCCCGGCCAAGGTCAGGCGGTGGAGGTATGTGGAGGGGGCGTGGTGCATCAGCTGCAGGAGAGAGCTGTGGAGAGAGCTCTGGGGAGCAGGACTAGGTGAGTGATTAGTACACCGGCAGTCACTTGTCTAATCACTCTCCTCTTTAAAAAACTCAGAGCTGTAAGGAGGATTGAAGTGGAGTCGGCAGCACGAACCGGGAGGGAAGGCCTGCGAACGACTCCACATTCATGAAAAAGGGTTAAATAAACTATACGTTGAACCGTCCTCTGTCTCTGAGTCTCTCTGAAAGAACCCGCAGTGGCAACAGGCCGCCTCAATGTGCAATTATTAAAGACAGTAAAGGACGATCTCTCTCGTTGGAAGTCCTTACCTATATCACTTATGGGGAGAGTTACAACCATTAAAATGATGATACTACCAAAAGTTAACTATCTGTTCTCAATGATCCCCATAAAACCACCTGCTACTTGGTTTAAGTCACAAGATTCATGCATCTCTAAATTTCTGTGGAAAAACAAACCACCACGTATTAGTTTAAAACCCTACAGAAGACCAAGGACAGGGTGGATTAGATTTACCTAATTTTCAGCACTATTCCTTAGCCAATAGGTTACAGTATATATCAAAATGGTTTAAACCTAGCCCAATACATGAACATGGATAAGTATAGAACAAGCATTGTGTGATAATCTGGAAATCTCTGACCTGCCACTTATTAGTCAAAACGTGAAAAATCACAAATGTTTCAAAAGCATTAACATCAGCACCTCTCTGACAGCCTGGTGGGAATTTCTTAAAATAACAAAGTCTTCACTTGTCCCGTGTAAGCTTACACCCATCTGGAACAATCCTGACATCCTGCAAAACAAAAAAATGCTAAACTTTACTCTGTGGAAGATCAAAGGAATCAAACATCTGGAACATATAATCCAAAATGGACATTTTATTTCATTTGATGAGCTCATATCACAACATGAGATAGGCAGCAATAAATTCCTAGAATATCAACAACTTAAGTCTATAATAACAAAGAAATATATCCTCCACCAACAAGACTTACAACTCCCGATTAGGGAAGCAGAATTTCTAAGCATCTGCACCCCAAAACTACTATCAAAAATATATAAATTATTGTCTAAGATAGATGACACAATGTCTCTACCGTCCTCAAAATGGGAGGCAGATTTATCCATCAGTTCTAGTCATAGCTTCTGGCCACAAATATGTTTGAACACCTTCACAATGACTCGAAATCCTAATTTACAGCTCATACAATACAAAATTCTTCATAGAACACACTATACAGGACAAAGGATGTTCAGGATGGGTCTAACACACTCAAACATCTGCTCACATTGCACAGATAACACACCTGATGATTATGCACACGCTTTGTGGTTTTGTGCGCCTGTCCAGAAGTTCTGGCTTGAAGTCTGTGCGGACCTATCAACATGGCTAAAGTGTAGCATTCCTGCATGCCCCACACTGTGCATACTGGGTGACTTAGACAACATCAACGTGGAATTTAGCTTAGCACACATGATCCTCACAGTGTTATGTATAGCAAAGAAAACTATTCTCATGAACTGGAAAGCGAAGAACAATCTGTGTATTAACCAGTTTAGAAATTTTCTTTTAGATTATATTAGCATGGAAACAATGTCTGCCTCCTCAAAACATCAATTGGCTGAATTTAATTATCTCTGGTCCCCTCTGATTAGCTTGATCACATAGTGTTGGTGGTGGGTTGCTGTCCCGTCGCTCTGGGCGGTTGGTCATTGCTGGGGGGACTGTGTGTCGGGCTTGGAGGGCAGTTTTGGGGGCTTGCGGGTGGGGCTGTCTTGCGGTGTGGGGCGGGGTCCCTTAGGGGCCTTGGGGTGGTGGCTGCTGGCTCTGTACCGGGTGACGGGGCCGCTCTGGCGTGGGTGGTGGAGCTGGGCCTGGACCTGGTGGCTTGCCGCTGCCTTGTGCCCGGGGCGGGGCCCTGCCTGTGCCTGGGGGGTCTGGGTTGCCCTGGACATGCCACAGCATGCGTGGGTTGGTGCAGGTCCTGGTGCCGGCCTTGTTGCTCTGGGAACTCCAAGGTGTCCGCAGGTGGTTATTTTTTTTAGGGTGTTGGGGCGTGCGGTGAGGAGGAGGGGGTCTGTATGGGGGTGTGCTTTTCCCCTGTTGGGGGGGGGGGGGGGGCTGGGGGGGCCTGGGTGATGGTGGGTCTCAGGCCCGGGCTGCTGCGACTGGTGTAACCGGGTGATTTGTTTGTTTGTTTGTTTGATTTTTGTTGTTGTTTGTTTGTTTTTGTAGAGGTCCTCCGGGGTGGGGTTGGGTTGAGTGGGGTGGGGCGGGATGGGTTCCTTCTGGGGGTACAGTAGCTCCCGGAATATGGTGACTGCAGGCCCCGAGCCTGGTGGACATCAGGCCCTCCTGCCCTGTGTTGGGTCCCAGGTAGCGGGGATGCCTATTGCAGCCAGTCTCTGGCTGCCCTCTCCGGGGTGGGAGGGACCAGGAGGATGAATTAATTATTCTGCTAGTTTATATATTGTAAACATAAACAATAAACAATTATAAAACTTCCCTTAGCAAAGCAAATCTGTTTGGCATAAAGGTATTCAGACTACAATTCTGCTGCCATAATGCACAATTCCGGATTTTGATATAAAATGAATTCCTTCACTCAAACCAAGTTAAAACTGCTTTGTCCTTCATATTTATCCATGTCCAAATAGCTTTAAACAAAAAAGAACGTTGTACTTTGCAGGATAGGAAAGAACAACACTAAACCTTTTCAGGAATCCGAGAATAAGCGTCGTTTGACGAGTTCTACACAATATCGGATTTTGATATAAAATTAATTCCTTCACTCAAACCAAGTTAAAACTGCTTTGTCCTTCATATTTATCCATGTCTAAATACCTTTAAACAAAAACGAACGTAGTACTTTTCAGGATAGGAAACAACAACACTAAATTTTTTCATGAATCCAAGAATAAGCTTCTTTTCACGAGTTCTACACAATTCCGGATTTTGATATAAAATTAATTCCTTCACTCAAACCAAGTTAAAACTGCTTTGTCCTTCATATTTTTGCATGTCTAAATAGGTTTCAGGCATAAAATTCTTCATATTACCCTGTATGTGAAAGAAGCATACTTGTGATGGAGCAATACACTCCTTTTGGGTAACCTAAACTGATGGTTGGGGAGGAAAGTTAGAAGAACAATCAACTATCAACCAAAGACAGATGACGTGATGAGCGGGCAATATAACTGTGTTTTTGCTTCAGAGCAACTCTGTATTCTGTACTGTGTTGTTCTCTCTTTCAAGATATTATTATTAAAGCCTCTTATCTCCTCAGAAGAAAATAACTGACTCTGTGCGTTACTAAATTTCCACCACAATTTTGGCGTCACGAACAGGATCCCTCGACTGGTGTCTCTGGACCGGATCGCAGTGCATGGCCAGCCTGGACTGAAGTAGCTGTTCCAGCCTCATACCTCCAAGGCCTTTTCTGAGAGAGAGGACTGGCAGGTCCTTTTCTTGAATACCAGCGCGATCATTTTTGAAATATGATAGTCTGAGACGATAGGACTGCTTTTTAGTTTTTATTTGAATAAAAGAGGGTTTCCCGGTTGTGTCATTAGTGAGACAGAGATTTCATGGGTAAGTGAAACTTTTGAAGCAGTCCGAAGAAGTGTGAAGTACTCCGAAGAAGTGTGAGTACAGATTAAGGTCCTCATTGGAGACGTCCTTTGAGTGAAGGAATATATTTCCCCATTCCAAGTCTGAGAATGGGAAACAGTAGGTCTCAGACTTTTGACCCTACCGGGGGACCTAAGCATGATGAAATGAAAAAGACATATGGTCCAGAGGTTTTCCACCTGAAGGTTCTTTTAGTATGTTAGAAATAAGAAAATTAGAAGAAAAGTTTTGCAAATATGAGAAAGAGATGAAGCAAAAAAAAAGAAAATTAAGTTTAAATAAGAAGTAAGAAAGGTATAGAATTTTGGAAAAAATAAAGTGTATTAAGAGAAAGAAAGGAAAATGTTAAACAAATGCCATGACGGAATGATGATAATAATTTAGTATTAGCTGTGCCGGATCCAGACCTGGACTCCTGCCCTCCACGACGCCTGCAACAACAACAGCCAGCCCTGCCACAAGCCTCTGGCTCTCGGGAAGAAGGGACTTCTTCCATCCTCCCTCGGGAAGAAATTCCATCATTCTCACAACATCAGCTACATAGGTCTGATGATGAGGAAAAGGAAGACGTTTGGTTCTCCAGCGTACCTGCCCAAGAACTTTTAACGCAAGTGACAAAAATCCTTTACCCACAATCTGGACTTCAGAGATCTAAACGTGAGAAAAAACAAAACCAGATTCAAACCATGCCTATGGTTAAAGTTGCAGTTCCCACTGGACCATTACTGGTTTATCGACCCTGGACTGAGACTGACATCATGGAAGCATAACAATGCTTACGAGATCCAGAGATTTCTGGACCCCATTTTGCTGACGAGTTGCGAGATTTCTGCGCACAATTCTGCCCGACTGGGGTTGAATTGCGTCGCATATTAGCAAAAAAGTTCAAACCGTCCGACCTCTGCAAAATAGAGGCCAGTATGCTACAACTGGATTTGCGACCTACCAACAGTGAACGAGGACATAATGATAACGCTCAATATGAAGCAGCCAACCAAAGACTGTGTCAAGCCATCACCACTCAATTTCCAACCAAAATCAATATGTCCCACATTTACACCTGCAAACAGAAACCCGGTGAAGGGACTGATGATTTTATACACCGCATCCTTGAGGAAGTCAGCAAGCACAGCGGTCATCAGAGACCAAGGGATTTGGGTAATGAATCAGGACCATGGGAGAGTATTGCATGCAATGCAATAATTAAAGTTCTCATGCCAGATGTCGCCACTGAAGTAAAGAACATTTACGTGGGATGGTGTGAGGGTCCTCGTTTGGCTGACGTTCGCCGATATGCTCGCCATGCTCATAACCAAGTTGAGACGCGTAAGACAACCAAAAGGGACAAGTGTGAAAAGGAGCTGCATTTGGCAGCCATGACCATGTATTACGCAGTTGGTGTAAACAGAGGACGAGGCCGAAGTCGAAGACGTGGACGTGTGGGATCAGAGCTATGATCCGAATATTTGTTTTTACTGTGGCCAGACTGGACACTGGAAGAAGGACTGTCCACAGCTGAAAAGTGATGAAATTGGGCAAAAGGCTGACTGAGGGTGGGAGGCAGGTTCTGGACGTCACGCGGCAGCGGAGCCTCCACTAATGGGTGATAGCACAAACACACTCACACATTTTTCCTGCTCTGTGTAGTGAAGAAACGCTTGCCGACTGTGATTCACGTAGTAAAGTTTTGCATGCTATTTCCGTCCTAGAGCAAAGATATTTCTCTCAGAATATGGGAACTTATGTTCATCAGTAGTGACGTCAGGGGAGTTTGATTGTCCTCCAAAGTTAAGTGGAAACCACGTTTACTGTATGTCTGCCTCAGGCCAGGTTGTGAAGGAGAAAATGACAATGCCCATTGCGTGTTGTCACTCCCGATGAGCTCTCCTTCAAACACTCATTTTTGTTATCAGAGTTGTGTCCCATTAACCTGATGGGCTGTGATCGCATGTGTAAATTAGGCATTATTTTAACTTCTACACCAGAGGGTGTTAAGGTTATGTTACAGCCTGACAAAGTTTTCACAGCAGTGCAGTTTGATTCATCGGCACTTACATATGCTTATGAGTGGAAACTTCCCAGCTCTCCTTTTTCACAACAACTAGTGGAAGAAGCAAAAGCGTTAGTTTCACCCCTTTCTGATTTCATGCAACCTACTGATTTGCACTGCACATCACACATTTCTTTGGGGCCTGACAATGACTATGAGAAGAAGTGAAAAAATATGTGCGCCTACTTTATTGGCTGTGTCGCTCACTCCAGAGCACTTCGATTTTTTTAATGTTTGTGGTACTCGCCCTCACATTTCCTTGGCCAAACGTACACACTGGCAGTGACAAGGTGTGGGAGAGTTTGTTGCTACATGTCAGAAATAAATGGAGTGGACCGTTTCACCTGCTGATCCAAATTTGATGTTTTCTGAACGATTGTCAGCATACAAAAAAACATTTTTGAGTACAATGCATTGTCAAAGAACTGTGGACTTAATTCCTACCACAGAATCACATTTTGAAGCATGTTTTTTATCTGAAACAGATCTGTCTTCGATACCCATGTTGGCTGAAGTGCCCAATGATCTTTGGGCTAAGAGCAAATATGATGTGGGGTTGATAAAAGGCTGTGAACCAGTAATTGTCACCCCTAAATCAGACTTTTGTCCATGTAAAAAACAATACCCTTTTAAGCCTGAAGCAATTAAAGGGATTAAACCTGTTTTTCAATCTTTTCAGAAAACAGGCGTTATTGTTCCTTTTGAAAATTCACCTGTGCTTACTCCATTGTTTCCTGTTAAAAAGATTAAAGATGCTGGCCAGCCAGATGAATGGCGTTTTGTACAGGACCTCCAAGCGGTGAATGCTGCAGTTCAGCCACATGCTCCTACTGTGCCCAACCCACACACTATTTTGTCTCAAATTACATCAGATGCACAGTTTTTCTCAGTGGTTGACTTGTCGCCAGTGCACCCTGATAGCCCATTTTGGTTTGCTTTTTAGTTTGAAGGGAGATCTTGGACTTTTACCCGGTTATGCCAGGGGTACTGTGAAAGTCCCACTATTTACAATGCTGCCCTCAAAGCTAGTCTGGATTAACTTCAATCAACCACAGGCTCTGCTCTTTTGCAGTATGTGGATGACATCCTTTTATGTGGTCCATCTAAACAACAGTGTGAAAAAGACAGTGAATCTGTTGAAACATCTTCCTTCTTATGGCCATAAAGCCAGCCTTTCTAAGTTACAGTTTGTACAGGACGAAGTCACCTTTTTGGGTCATGTGATTTCTAAGGATGGGCACTCACTTTCTCCTAAATGTGTTGCTGCAGTTCAGATCATTCCTAAACCGGTTACTAAAAAACAGCTTATGTCATTCTTAGGTATAACATCTTACTGCAGGAACTTTATTCCTAACTACTCTTTTCTCGAAGCTCTCTTAGGTGCTCTTATCCATGGTAAAGGCAGCTGCAGTTCTGACATGCAGCTCCAGTCAGCTGATCGTGTTCCATGGACTCTTGAGGCTGAATCAGCCTTTAGTCAGCTTAAGCTGGCTCTTCAAACAGCACCAACACTTGGCATTCCAGATCTTCATAAACCTTTCATACAGGCAGTTGATGAGAAGCATGGTTGTATGACATCTGTTCTTATGCAGGAACATGGGGCAGGCAAAGGCCAGTGGCTCATTTCTCAGCAAAACTGGACTCTGTGGCTGCAGGCCTGCCTGGTTGTCTTCGTGCTGTTGCAGCTGCAGAGAAAGCTGTCCTGGCCTCCCAAGATATTGTGGGCTACGCTAATTTGACTGTTTTGGTTCCTCATGCTGTTGCCATTATTCTTCTCGAGCAGAAAACTTCCCATCTTTCAACATCTTGTTGGCTCAGATACACCTCTGTGCTCCTTGATATGCCAAATGTCACTGTTAAACGTTGTACTGTTCTGAATCCTGCTACTTTGCTTCCGACTCCTGAGGATGGGGAGCCTCATGACTGTGAAGCTGTTTTGGAACAAGTTTGTACACCCCGACCTGATCTTTTAGAGACTCCTCTTCCAAACTCTGACATGATTCTTTTTGTAGATGGATCAGCTTTGCGTGATCCAGCCACAGGTCCTAACTGTGTTTGTTTTGCAGTATTTTCTTCACATGACACTTTGTTGTCTGGTTCTCTTCCTAAACATTTCTCTGCTCAAACTACTGAGCTTATTGCACTTACTGAAGCTTGTAAGTTGGCAGCTGGTAAGTCTGTCACTATTTACACAGATTCCAGATATGCTTTTGGTGTTGTTCATGACTTTGGTGCGCTGTGGAAACACAGGCATTTCCTTAAATCAGATGGTAAAACTATTCTGAACTCCAAGCAGGTTTCTGATCTTCTTGATGCGATCCTTTTGCCTACAGCAATCTCGGTCTGTAAGTGTGCGGCTCACACTAACTCAGACGATCCTGTTGCTTGTGGCAATGCCAGAGCTGATGCTGCAGCTAAGCAAGCAGCTAATTTTTTTCCTGTTTTCGCTTCCCTCTCTTTGCAGGCAGAAGACTCCCTCACAGATCTCCATGCTTTGCAAACTTTTGCCTCTGCAGATGAAATTTGGTCCTCTGGACGCATTTGGTCCTCTGTGGGTGCAACTCATACGGATGGTGTTTGGATGGGACCTGATGGTAAACCCTGTCTACCTAAACATTTTTTTCCTCATTTTTCAAAATTGACACATGGGTTGAACCATGTGTCAAAAGGGGGGATGCTGAATGCACTCACTGCTCAATGGTTCACAAAAGGGTTCAGTTCATATGCGCAAAAATACTGTCAGTCATGTATGGTTTGTGCCACACATAATGTAGGAAAGGCATTACACAAATCGCAAGTTGCACACCCTCCACCAGAGAAACCTTTTGAACATTTGATGATGGATTTTGTTGAACTCACACCAGCTGAAGGAAAGAAATATGCACTAGTAATAGTGGACGTGTTTAGTAAATGGGTTGAAGTTTTCCCTGCAAAACATGCAAACAGTAATGCAGTGACTAAAGCACTGCTAAACAGAAATCATTCCTAGATGGGGCATTCCAGAGAAGATCAGCAGTGATAATGGCACACATTTTGTAAACACTGCATTGACTGAGGTTGGTAAATTCCTGGGAATAACCTTGCGCACACATTGTGCTTATCATCCACAGAGTGGAGGTGCTGTGGAAAGAGAAAATGGTACATTAAAGTCCAAGTTAGCCAAATGTTGTGAAGAAACAGGTCTGCCATGGACAAAAGCATTACCTATTGTGCTTACCCCTAATGTTGTCTTACTGTCGAAACCTTTCCACTGTTCTATCTCAAGTTTCACAGACAGTAAAAGCAGCCCTTCCAGCCACAGAAAACACACCACTCCAACCAGATGAAAGGTGGTGAAGGAACTTCGCAGGAAACATTGGAAGTCCAAACGTTGGCAAGGCCCGTTCCAGGTGCTACTGGTCACTCACACAGCTGTTAAAGTTGCAGAGAGAGCAACGTGGATTCATGCCAGTCACTGTAAGAAGGTACCAGAACCAGTAGATGACTTCCACCCTGACATACATCAGCCTAACCAACACGCCCGGAAGGACAAAGATAAGAGTCAGCAGTAAAAGCTGTACTCCACCGGTGTGTTAAGTGCTAGTAACCTCTGACACCGAAGATTGAAACATCCTTACTGAGACCTGCGATGAAGATGATCATACACATGCTGTGAACCATGGAAGAAACTGTTTGTTGTTTGTATTTTCTTATTTGTAACCAGCATGTGCACATTGTATCTTGATTTCACAGGAAGCAATAATACAGGGCTGCTGTATTTTTCCCTGTGTGAAAGGCCTCATTGTATGTATCTCACCAAATGATTCAAATGACTCAAAGAACTTTTTTGCTTTCAAAATTTTTCCTCTAGTGACGCTGACTTAGAGAGGGATGAAGATAATCATATTTAATTGTTCATGTTTTGATTGTTTATCATTGGACCCTTTATCACTATGATGCCTGCATTTTAAACTCACGTTGTGTGCAAATGCAGGCTGATGTTTTAAGTTATTATTTTCCTTGTTTCTTTTGGGTTGATTAATATAATGGTATTATTATAATCAAAAGGGAGGAATGTAATGGAAAATAATTCTTATATGCATTGTATTGAGTGTTACTGTGTATAACCTGCAAATGACTGAGCTGCAAGGTACCACCCTGCCCTGTTTTCTTAAATTCCTCTTTACAATGGTGGGCTTGTTATTATGAGATAGCTGCACTTTAGGGGGGACAGGGTTAGGCTGGTATTTACGAGTGTGTCTGGGTAACCTCAACTAATGGTTGGGGAGGAAAGTTAGAAGAACAATCAACTATACCCAAAAACAGATGACGTGATGAGTGGGCAATATAACTGTGTGTTTTTGCTTCAGTGGTCAGAGCAACTCTGTATTCTGTACTGTGTTGTTCTCTCTTGCAAGATATTATTATTAAAGCCTCTTATCTCCTCAAAAGAAAATAACTGACTCCCCAAGTGCAAGTGTCAGGACAAATGATCAAACTTCTCCAAGCTTCAGTCTGCAGAGAAGTACAAGACAGGGTTGCCCACTTTTGCCCTCACTTTTTGCTATTTTCATCGAACCTTTAGCAGCTGCTATCAGACAAGATAGAAATATTAAAGGCATCCAACCCCAAAATATTGAGCAAAAAATAAGTCTTTATGCTGATGATGTATTACTTTTCCTTCAGAACTCACAGACGTCTCTCACTCACACGATCACACTCATAAATAAATTCTCAGCACTTTCTGACTACTCTATCAATTGGTCTAAGACCACAGTTCTGCCCATTAACTATAGGGACCAGAATATACCTGCGATCACTTTACAGTCAGGAAATATTAGATATTTAGGCATAAACATTTCCTCCAGGCTCTCAGAGCTAACAAAGCTAATTTATGTGCAATTATTAAAGACAGTAGAGGACGATCTCTCTCGTTAGAAGTCCTTACCTATATCACTTATGGAGAGAGTTACAACCATTAAAATGATGATACTACCAAAAGTTAACTATTTGTTCTCAATGATCCCCATAAAACCAACCTGCTACTTGGTTTAAGTCACTAGGTTCATGCATCTCCAAATTTCTGTGGAAAAACAAACCACCACGTATTAGTTTAAAAACCCTACAGAAGACCAAGGACAGTGGTGGATTAGATTTACCTAATTTTCAGCACTATTCCTTAGCCAATAGGTTACAGTATATATCAAAATGGTTTAAACCTAGCCCAATAGATGAACCATGGATAAATATAGAACAAGCATTGTGTGATAATCTGGAAATCTCTGACCTGCCACTTATTAGTCAAAACGTAAAAAATCACAAATGTTTCAAGAGCATTAACATCAGCACCTCTCTGACAGCCTGGTGGGAATTTCTTAAAATAACAAAGTCTTCACTTGTCCCGTGTAAGCTTACACCCATCTGGAACAATCCTGACATCCTGCAAAACAAAAAAATGCTAAACTTTACTCTCTGGAAGATCAAAGCAATCAAACATCTGGAACATATAATCCATAATGGACATTTTATTTCATTTGATGAGCTCATATCACAACATGAGATAGGCAGCAATAAATTCCTAGAATATCAACAACTTAAGTCTATAATAACAAAGAAATATATCCTCCACCAACCAGACTTACAACTCCCGATTAGGGTAGTAGAATTTCTAAGCATCTGCACCCCAAAACTACTATCAAAAATATATAAATTATTGTCTAAGATAGATGACACAATGTCTCTACCGTCCTCAAAATGGGAGGCAGATTTATCCATCAGTTCTGGCCAAATATATGTTTGAACACCTTCAGAATGACTCGAAATCCTAATTTACAGCTCATACAATACAAAATTCTTTATAGAACACACTATACAGGACAAAGGATGTTCAGGATGGGTCTAACACACTCAAACATCTGCTCACATTGCACAGATAACACACCTGATGATTATGCACACGCTTTGTGGTTTTGTGCGCCTGTCCAGAGGTTCTGGCTTGAAGTCTTTGCGGACCTATCAACATGACTAAAGTGTAGCATTCCTGCATGCCCCACACTGTGCATACTGGGTGACTTAGACAACATCAATGTGGAATTTAGCTTAGCACACATGATCCTCACAGTGTTATGTATAGCAAAGAAAACTATTCTCATGAACTGGAAAGTGAAGAACAATCTGTGTATTAACCAGTTTAGAAATTTTCTTTTAGATTATATTAGCATGGAAACAATGTCTGCTTCCTCAAAACATTAATTGGCTGAATTTAATTCTCTCTGGTCCCTTCTGATTAGCTTGATCACATAGTGGTGGTGGTGGGTTGCTGTCCCGTCGCTCTGGGCGGTTGGGTGTGTGCTGGGGGGGGCTGTGTGGCTTCGGGCGTCTGGTGGTCTCTCGGGTCGTGGGGAAATACAGCAGCCCTGTATTATTGCTTCCTGTGAAATCAAGATACAATGTGCACATGCTGGTTACAAATAAGAAAATACAAACAACAAACAGTTTCTTCCATGGTTCACAGCATGTGTATGATCATCTTCATCGCTGGTCTCAGTAAGGATGTTTCAATCTTCGGTGTCAGAGGTTACTAGCACTTAACACACCGGTGGAGTACAGCTTTTACTGCTGACTCTTATCTTTGTCCTTCCGGGCGTGTTGGTTAGGCTGATGTATGTCAGGGTGGAAGTCATCTACTGGTTCTGGTACCTTCTTACAGTGACTGGCATGAATCCAGGTTGCTCTCTCTGCAACTTTAACAGCTGTATGAGTGACCAGTAGCACCTGGAACGGGCCTTGCCAACGTTTGGACTTCCAATGTTTCCTGCGAAGTTCCTTCACCACCTGTCATCTGGTTGGAGTGGTGTGTTTTCTGTGGCTGGAAGGGCTGCTTTTACTGTCTGTGAAACTTGAGATAGAACAGTGGAAAGGTTTCGACAGTAAGACAACATAGCATCATCACAAACAGTTGTGGAAGGGAGGGGTCTGGTTACAGGTCCCAATCCCAGGTTAGGAGGTCTGCCAAATAAAATTTCAAATGGGCTGAGATTCACTTGAGCTCTGATTCTCATTCTCATGTAGGTAAGCACAATAGGTAATACTTTTGTCCATGGCAGACCTGTTTCTTCACAACATTTGGCTAACTTGGACTTTAATGTACCATTTTCTCTTTCCACAGCACCTCCACTCTGTGGATGATAAGCACAATGTGTGCGCAAGGTTATTCCCAGGAATTTACCAACCTCAGTCAATGCAGTGTTTACAAAATGTGTGCCATTATCACTGCTGATCTTCTCTGGAATGCCCCATCTAGGAATGATTTCTGTTTAGCAGTGCTTTAGTCACTGCATTACACGTTTTGCAGGGAAAACTTCAACCCATTTACTAAACACGTCCACTATTACTAGTGCATATTTCTTTCCTTCAGCTGGTGTGAGTTCAACAAAATCCATCATCAAATGTTCAAAAGGTTTCTCTGGTGGAGGGTGTGCAACTTGCGATGTGTGTAATGCCTTTCCTACATTATGTGTGGCACAAACCATACATGACTGACAGTATTTTTGCGCATATGAACTGAACCCTTTTGTGAACCACTGAGCATTGAGTGCATTCAGCATCCCCCCTTTTGACACATGGTTCAACCCATGTGTCAATTTTGAAAAATGAGGAAAAAAATGTTTAGGTAGACAGGGTTTACCATCAGGTCCCACCCAAACACCATCCATATGAGTTGCACCCACAGAGGACCAAATGCGTCCAGAGGACCAAATTTCATCTGCAGAGGCAAAAGTTTGCAAAGCATGGAGATCTGTGAGGGAGTCTTCTGCCTGCAAAGAGAGGGAAGCGAAAACAGGAAAAGATTTAGCTGCTTGCTTAGCTGCAGCATCAGCTCTGGCATTGCCACAAGCAACAGGATCGTCTGAGTTAGTGTGAGCCGCACACTTACAGACCGAGATTGCTGTAGGCAAAAGGATCGCATCAAGAAGATCAGAAACCTGCTTGGAGTTCAGAATAGTTTTACCATCTGATTTAAGGAAATGCCTGTGTTTCCACAGCGCACCAAAGTCATGAACAACACCAAAAGCATATCTGGAATCTGTGTAAATAGTGACAGACTTACCAGCTGCCAACTTACAAGCTTCAGTAAGTGCAATAAGCTCAGTAGTTTGAGCAGAGAAATGTTTAGGAAGAGAACCAGACAACAAAGTGTCATGTGAAGAACATACTGCAAACCAAACACAGTTAGTACCTGTGGCTGGATCACGCAAAGCTGATCCATCTACAAAAAGAATCATGTCAGAGTTTGGAAGAGGAGTCTCTAAAAGATCAGGTCGGGGTGTACAAACTTGTTCCAAAACAGCTTCACAGTCATGAGGCTCCCCATCCTCAGGAGTCGGAAGCAAAGTAGCAGGATTCAGAACAGTACAACGTTTAACAGTGACATTTGGCATATCAAGGAGCACAGAGGTGTATCTGAGCCAACAAGATGTTGAAAGATGGGAAGTTTTCTGCTCGAGAAGAATAATGGCAACAGCATGAGGAACCAAAACAGTCAAATTAGCGTAGCCCACAATATCTTGGGAGGCCAGGACAGCTTTCTCTGCAGCTGCAACAACACGAAGACAACCAGGCAGGCCTGCAGCCACAGAGTCCAGTTTTGCTGAGAAATGAGCCACTGGCCTTTGCCTGCCCCATGCATAAGAACAGATGTCATGCTTCTCATCAACTGCCTGTATGAAAGGTTTATGAGGATCTGGAATGCCAAGTGTTGGTGCTGTTTGAAGAGCCAGCTTAAGCTGACTAAAGGCTGATTCAGCCTCAGGAGTCCATGGAACACGATCAGCTGACTGGAGGCCTTTACCATGGATAAGAGCACCTAAGAGAGCTTCGAGAAAAGAGTAGTTAGGAATAAAGTTCCTGCAGTAAGATGTTATACCTAAGAATGACATAAGCTGTTTTTTAGTAACCGGTTTAGGAATGATCTGAACTGCAGCAACACGTTTAGGAGAAAGTGAGCGCCCATCCTTAGAAATCACATGACCCAAAAAGGTGACTTCGTCCTGTACAAACTGTAAATTAGAAAGGCTGGCTTTATGGCCATAAGAATGAAGATGTTTCAACAGATTCACTGTCTTTTTCACACTGTTGTTTAGATGGACTACATAAAAGGATGTCATCCACATACTGCAAAAGAGCAGAGCCTGTGGTTGATTGAAGTTAATCCAGACTAGCTTTGAGGGCAGCATTGTAAATAGTGGGACTTTCACAGTACCCCTGGCATAACCGGGTAAAAGTCCAAGATCTCCCTTCAAACTAAAAAGCAAACCAAAATGGGCTATCAGGGTGCACTGGCGACAAGTCAACCACTGAGAAAAACTGTGCATCTGATGTAATTTGAGACAAAATAGTGTGTGGGTTGGGCACAGTAGGAGCATGTGGCTGAACTGCAGCATTCACCGCTTGGAGGTCCTGTACAAAACGCCATTCATCTGGCTGGCCAGCATCTTTAATCTTTTTAACAGGAAACAATGGAGTAAGCACAGGTGAATTTTCAAAAGGAACAATAACGCCTGTTTTCTGAAAAGATTGAAAAACAGGTTTAATCCCTTTAATTGCTTCAGGTTTAAAAGGGTATTGTTTTTTACATGGACAAAAGTCTGATTTAGGGGTGACAATTACTGGTTCACAGCCTTTTATCAACCCCACATCATATTTGCTCTTAGCCCAACTGCTATCACACCTTTTTTTTCACCGCATTTTATAGATTATGGTTGGAAATTCTCAACCACTCTCATCCGAAGACCTCTCCTTCCGCTTTTGTTAATATATTTGAACTTTAGTCGGACATTCACACCTTCTTGCAGCCGAACCACCTCCGCTCCCTGTTTTGATCATGTATGGTCTGGCAATACTACCTTTTCTTACCCGTTTGTGAGTAATTATGGCTGGACATTCACACCTACTTGCAGCCGAACACCACCTCTCCCGCTTTTGATGATGTATGGTCCGGCATTCTTACCTTTTCTAACACATTTTTCAGCAATTATGGTCGGAGATTCATACCTCCTTACAGCTGAACACCTCCGCTCCTGCATTTGATGGTGTATAGTCGGGCATTCTCACCCTTTCTCATCAGCTTTTTGCAAATTATGATCTAACATTCACACCTGCTTTTGATGATGTATAGTTGGACATTCACACCTTTTCTTACCCATTTTTCAGGAATTATGGACATTCAAACCTTCCTGCAGCTGAACACCTCCTCTCCCGCTTATGATCATGTGCGGTTTGATATTCGAAAATTTTCTTTCATGTTTTCTAGCAATTATTGATGGACATTCAGACCTTCTTGCAGCTGAACACCTCCGCTCCCGCTTTTGATGGTGTATAGTCGGGCTTTCGATTATTTTCTTCCCCGTTTTTAAAAAAATTATGGTTGGACATTCAGACCTTCTTGCAGCCGAAAACCTCCGCTCCCTCTTTTGATCATACATTGTCAGGCATTTGCACCTTTTCTTACCCGCTTTTTACAAACCATGGTCGGACTTTCACACCTTCTTGTAGCCGAACACATACGCTCCCACTATTGATTGTGTACAGTCGGGTATTTTAACCTTTTCTTACCCGCTTTTTACCAACTATGGTCGGACATTCCATTGCATGCAATACTCTCCCATGGTCCTGATTCATTACCCAAATCCCTTGGTCTCTGATGACCGCTGTGCTTGCTGACTTTCTCAAGGATGCGGTGTACAAAATCATCAGTCCCTTCACCAGGTTTCTGTTTGCAGGTGTAAATGTGGGACATATTGATTTTGGTTGGAAATTGAGTGGTGATGGCTTGACACAGTCTTTGGATGGCTGCTTCATATTGAGCGTTATCATTATGTCCTCGTTCACTGTTGGTAGGTCGCAAATCCAGTTGTAGCATACTGGCCTCTATTTTGCAGAGGTCGGTCGGTTTGAACTTTTTTGCCAATATGCGACGCAATTCAACCCCAGTCAGGCAGAATTGTGCGCAGAAATCTCGCAACTCGTCAGCAAAATGGGGTCCAGAAATCTCTGGATCTGGTAAGCATTGTTATGCTTCCATGATGTCAGTCTCAGTCCAGGGTCGATAAACCAGTAATGGTCCAGTGGGAACTGCAACTTTAACCATAGGCATGGTTTGAATCTGGTTTTGTTTTTTCTCACGTTTAGATCTCTGAAGTCCAGATTGTGGGTAAAGGATTTTTGTCACTTGCGTTAAAAGTTCTTGGGCAGGTACGCTGGAGAACCAAACGTCTTCCTTTTCCTCATCATCAGACCTATGTAACTGATGTTGTGAGAATGATGGAATTTCTTCCCGAGGGAGGATGGAAGAAGTCCCTTCTTTCCGAGAGCCAGAGGCTTGTGGCAGGGCTGGCTGTTGTTGTTGCAGGCGTCGTGGAGGGCAGGAGTCCAGGTCTGGATCCGGCACAGCTAATACTAAATTATTATCATCATTCCGTCATGGCATTTGTTTAACATTTTCCTTTCTTTCTCTTAATACACTTTATTTTTTCCAAAATTCTATACCTTTCTTACTTCTTATTTAAACTTAATTTTCTTTTTTTTTGCTTCATCTCTTTCTCATATTTGCAAAACTTTCTTATTTCTAACATACTAAAAGAACCTTCAGGTGGAAAACCTCTGGACCATATGTCTTTTTCATTTCATCATGCTCAGGTCCCCCGGTAGGGTCAAAAGTCTGAGACCTACTGTTTCCCATTCTCAGACTTGGAATGGGGAAATATATTCCTTCACTCAAAGGACGTCTCCAATGAGGACCTTAATCTGTACTCACACTTCTTCGGAGTACTTCACACTTCTTCGGACTGCTTCAAAAGTTTCACTTACCCATGAAATCTCTGTCTCACTAATGACACAACCGGGAAACCCTCTTTTATTCAAATAAAAACTAAAAAGCAGTCCTATCGTCTCAGACTATCATATTTCAAAAATGATCCCAGCGCTGGTATTCAGGAAAAGGACCTGCCAGTCCTCTCTCTCAGAAAAGGCCTTGGAGGTATGAGGCTGGAACAGCTACTTCAGTCCAGGCTGGCCATGCACTGCGATCCGGTCCAGAGACACCAGTCGAGGGATCTTGTTCGTGACGCCAAAATTGTGGTGGAAATTTAGTAACGCACAGAGTCAGTTATTTTCTTCTGAGGAGATAAGAGGCTTTAATAATAATATCTTGAAAGAGAGAACAGCACAGTACAGAATACAGAGTTGCACTGACCACTGAAGTAAAAACACACAGTTATATTGCCCGCTCATCAGGTCATCTGTCTTTGGTTGATAGTTGATTGTTCTTCTAACTTTCCTCCCCAACCATCAGTTTAGGTTACCCAAAAGGAGTGTATTGCTCCATCACAAGTATGCTTCTTTCACAAACAGGGTAATATGAAGAATTTTATGCCTGAAACCTATTTAGACATGCAAAAATATGAAGGACAAAGCAGTTTTAACTTGGTTTGAGTGAAGGAATTCATTTTATAACAAAATCTGAAATTGTGTAGAACTCGTGAAAATAAGCTTATTCTCGGATTCCTAAAGGTTTAGTGTTGTTCTTTCCTATCCTGCAAAGTACAACGTTCTTTTTTGTTTAAAGCTATTTAGACATGGATAAATATGAAGGACAAAGCAGTTTTAACTTGGTTTGAGTGAAGGAATTAATTTTATATCAAAATCCGGAATTGTGTAGAACTCGTGAAAAGAAGCTTATTCTTATTACACCAGTCGCAGCAGCCCGGGCCTGACACCCACCATCACCCAGGCCCCCCCAGGCCCCTTCCAACAGGGGAAAAGCACACCCCCACACAGACCCCCTCCCCCTCACCGCACGCCCCAACACCCTAAAAAAAACAACCACCTGCGGACACCTTCGAGTTCCCAGAGCAACAAGCCCGGCACCAGGACCTGCACCAACCCACGCATACTGTGGCATGTCCAGGGCAACCCAGACCCCCCAGGCACAGGCAGGGCCCCGCCCCGGGCACAAGGCAGCGGCAAGCCACCAGGTCAAGGCCCAGCTCCACCACCCACGCCAGAGCGGCCCGGTCATCCGGTACAGAGCCAGCAGCCACCACCCCAAGGCCCCTAAGGGACCCCGCCCCACACCGCAAGACAACCCAACCCGCAAGCCCCCAAAACTGCCCTCCAAGCCCGACACACAGTCCCCCCCAGCAATGACCAACCCGGTCCCCACGACCCGAGAGACCACCAGACGCCCGAAGCCACACAGCCCCCCCCAGCACACACCCAACCGCCCAGAGCGATTTCTAAACTGGTTAATACACAGATTGTTCTTCGCTTTCCAGTTCATGAGAATAGTTTTCTTTGCTATACATAACACTGTGAGGATCATGTGTGCTAAGCTAAATTCCACGTTGATGTTGTCTAAGTCACCCAGTATGCACAGTGTGGGGCATGCAGGAATGCTACACTTTAGCCATGTTGATAGGTCCGCACAGACTTCAAGCCAGAACTTCTGGACAGGCGCACAAAACCACAAAGCGTGTGCATAATCATCAGGTGTGTTATCTGTGCAATGTGAGCAGATGTTTGAGTGTGTTAGACCCATCCTGAACATCCTTTGTCCTGTATAGTGTGTTCTATGAAGAATTTTGTATTGTATGAGCTGTAAATTAGGATTTTGAGTCATTCTGAAGGTGTTCAAACATATTTGTGGCCAGAAGCTATGACTAGAACTGATGGATAAATCTGCCTCCAATTTTGAGGACGGTAGAGACATTGTGTCATCTATCTTAGACAATAATTTATATATATTATATATTTTTGATAGTAGTTTTGGGGTGCAGATGCTTAGAAATTCTGCTACCCTAATCGGGAGTTGTAAGTCTGGTTGGTGGAGGATATATTTCTTTGTTATTATAGACTTAAGTTGTTGATATTCTAGGAATTTATTGCTGCCTATCTATGTTCCAGATGTTTGATTCTTTTGATCTTCCAGAGAGTAAAGTTTAGCATTTTTTTGTTTTGCAGGATGTCAGGATTGTTCCAGATGGGTGTAAGCTTACACGGGACAAGTGAAGACTTTGTTATTTTAAGAAATTCCCACCAGGCTGTCAGAGAGGTGCTGATGTTAATGCTTTTGAAACATTTGTGATTGTTTACGTTTTGACTAATAAGTGGCAGGTCAGAGATTTCCAGATTATCACACAATGCTTGTTCTATATTTATCCATGTTCATCTATTGGGCTAGGTTTAAACCATTTTGATATATACCGTAACCTATTGGCTAAGGAATAGTGCTGAAAATTAGGTAAATCTAATCCACCACTGTCCTTGGTCTTCTGTAGGGTTTTTAAACTCATACGTGGTGGTTTGTTTTTCCACAGAAATTTGGAGATGCATGAATCTAGTGACTTAAACCAAGTAGCAGGTTGGTTTTATGGGGTCATTGAGAACAAATAGTTAACTTTTGGTAGTATCATCATTTTAATGGTTGTAACTCTCTCCATAAGTGATATAGGTAAGGACTTCTAACGAGAGAGATTGTCCTCTACTGTCTTTAATAATTGCACATAAATTAGCTTTGTTAGCTCTGAGAGCCTGGAGGAAATGTTTATGCCTAAATATCTAATATTTCCTGACTGTAAAGTGATCGCAGGTATATTCTGGACCCTACAGTTAATGGGCAGAACTGTGGTCTTAGACCAATTGATAGAGTAGTCAGAAAGTGCGGAGAATTTATTTATGAGTGTGATCGTGTGAGTGAGAGACGTCTGTGAGTTCTGAAGGAAAAGTAATACATCATCAGCATAAAGACTTATTTTATGCTCAATATTTTGGGGTTGGATGTCTTTAATATTTCTATCTTGTCTGATAGCAGCTGCTAAATGTTTGATGAAAATAGCAAAAAAGTGAGGGAGAAAGTGAGCAACCCTGTCTTGTACTTCTCTGCAGACTGAAGCTTGGAGAAGTTTGTCCTGACACTTGCATTTGGGGAGTCAGTTATTTTCTTGTGAGGAGATAAGAGGCTTTAATAATAATATCTTGCAAGAGAGAACAACACAGTACAGAATACAGAGTTGCTCTGACCACTGAAGCAAAAACACACAGTTATATTGCCCGCTCATCACGTCATCTGTTTTTGGGTATAATTGATTGTTCTTCTAACTTTCCTCCCCAACCATCAGTTGAGGTTACCCAGACACACTCGTAAATACCAGCCTAACCCTGTCCCCCCTAAAGTGCAGCTATCTCATTATAACAAGCCCACCATTGTAAAGAGGAATTTAAGAAAACAGGGCAGGGTGGTACCTTGCAGCTCGCTCATTTGCAGGTTATACACAGTAACACTCAATACAATGCATATAAGAATTATTTTCCATTACATTCCTCCCTTTTGATTATAATAATACCATTATATTAATCAACCCAAAAGAAACAAGGAAAATAATAACTTTATCTGTAAAACATCAGCCTGCATTTGCACACAACGTGAGTTTAAAATGCAGGCATCATAGTAATAAAGGGTCCAATGATAAACAATCAAAACATGAACAATTAAACATGATTATCTTCATCCCTCTCTAAGTCAGCGTCACTAGAGGAAAAATTTTGAAAGCAAAAAACTTCTTTGAGTCATTTGAATCATTTGGTGAGATACATACAATGAGGCCTTTCACACAGGGAAAAATACAGCAGCCCTGTATTATTGCTTAATTTTGAAAGCAAGAAAGTTATTTGAGTCATTTGGTCTTTTTCACACTGTTGTTTAGATGGACTACATAAAAGGATGTCATCCACATACTGCAAAAGAGCAGAGCCTGTGGTTGATTGAAGTTAATCCAGACTAGCTTTGAGGGCAGCATTGTAAATAGTGGGACTTTCACAGTACCCCTGGCATAACCGGGTAAAAGTCCAAGATCTCCCTTCAAACTAAAAAGCAAACCAAAATGGGCTATCAGGGTGCACTGGCGACAAGTCAACCACTGAGAAAAACTGTGCATCTGATGTAATTTGAGACAAAATAGTGTGTGGGTTGGGCACAGTAGGAGCATGTGGCTGAACTGCAGCATTCACCGCTTGGAGGTCCTGTACAAAACTGTACACATCATATTTGCTCTTAGCCCAAAGATCATTGGGCACTTCAGCCAACATGGGTATCGAAGACAAATCTGTTTCAGATAAAAAACATGCTTCAAAATGTGATTCTGTGGTAGGAATTAAGTCCACAGTTCTTTGACAATGCATTGTACTCAAAAATGTTTTTTTGTATGCTGACAATCGTTCAGAAAACATCAAATTTGGATCAGCAGGTGAAACGGTCCACTCCATTTATTTCTGACATGTAGCAACAAACTCTCCCACACCTTGTCACTGCCAGTGTGTACGTTTGGCCAAGGAAATGTGAGGGCGAGTACCACAAACATTAAAAAAATCGAAGTGCTCTGGAGTGAGCGACACAGCCAATAAAGTAGGCGCACATATTTTTTCACTTCTTCTCATAGTCATTGTCAGGCCCCAAAGAAATGTGTGATGTGCAGTGGGTTGCATGAAATCAGAAAGGGGTGAAACTAACACTTTTGCTTCTTCCACTAGTTGTTGTGAAAAAGGAGAGCTGGGAAGTTTCCACTCATAAGCATATGTAAGTGCCGATGAATCAAACTGCACTGCTGTGAAAACTTTGTCAGGCTGTAACATAACCTTAACACCCTCTAGTGTAGAAGTTAAAATAATGCCTAATTTACACATGAGATCACAGCCCATCAGGTTAATGGGACACAACTCTGATAACAAAAATGAGTGTTTGAAGGAGAGCTCATCGGGAGTGACAACACGCAATGGGCATTGTCATTTTCTCCTTCACAACCTGGCCTGATGCAGACATACAGTAAACGTGGTTTCCACTTAACTTTGGAGGACAATCAAACTCCCCTGACGTCACTACTGATGAACATAAGTTCCTATATTCTGAGAGAAATATCTTTGCTCTAGGACGGAAATAGCCTGCAAAACTTTACTACGTGAATCACAGTCGGCAAGCGTTGCTTCACTACACACACAGAGCAGGAAAAATGTGTGAGTGTGTTTGTGCTATCACCCATTAGTGGAGGCTCCGCTGCCGCGTGACGTCCAGAACCTGCCTCCCACCCTCAGTCAGCCTTTTGCCCAATTTCATCACTTTTTAGCTGTGGACAGTCCTTCTTCCAGTGTCCAGTCTGGCCACAGTAAAAACAAATATTCGGATCATAGCTCTGGCGTGGCCCATTTCGACCTCCTCTCCCACACGTCCACGTCTTCGACTTCGGCCTCGTCCTCTGTTTACACCAACTGCGTAATACATGGTCATGTTTGCCAAATGCAGCTCCTTTTCACACTTGTCCCTTTTGGTTGTCTTACGCGTCTCAACTTGGTTCTGAGCATGGCGAGCATATCGGCGAACGTCAGCCAAACGAGGACCCTCACACCATCCCACGTAAATGTTCTTTACTTCAGTGGCGACATCTATATAATATTGTCTGGGTCCCGTTAAAACATGTATTTTTCCCATCTAATTCCTTGTTTGCTTTAAAACAAGTATTCCCCATTTTCTATCCCTTCAGTAGCCAACCAGTTTGTATGGAGTACACTGGAGCAACTTGACTGATCAGTAAAACACTGCTTTTGTGGTCACCGCAAGGCTTCCCCCGTCGGTTGTTTCACTGAGACACTACTGAGTAACTACAACTCAACACAGTTTATACACATAACATTCATATACATACTAACAAACAAACAAACAATAATTTATCGCAATTTTCTCATCTCTGTTTGAACGTACACCCAGGTAAATATTCCTGTAGTCTTCTCATACCGACTATGGACCCATTCATTGTTTAACTTCACTGTTTTGCAAATCCTAATTGAATATTACACATTGACATTGAACTTTACTGGATAAGCAGGTCTTCATTGCATTCAGCAGCCTATATGTGAGCATCTATGTGTAAGCTGTTCTTCTTTGCATTTATCAGCAGCAAGCAATTCTTCACTGCACATGCATATGTAAATAGTAAAACAATTCCAATGTGATAGCGAAACCTTCTATATCACAGTGGTTTTAAGTTCTTTGCCATCAGTGAGATGACATAGTTTACAAAGTGTGTCAAATTATCACTGAAGATCTTTTCAGGAATTTCAAATCTAGAAATGAGTTATTTTACGCGTGATTTTGCTACTGAGAGTGCATCTGCTTGTGCACATGGAAATATTTCAGACCATTTGGTAAAAACCTCTGTTGTCACTGAGCAGAATCGTTTCCCTTAACATTAATTTAGTTCAATGAAATCTACACAATAATGAAATAATGAAATACAAACAAATATGTTGAAAAATATACACTGGCTTAGGGAATTATCTTCGTTTTGGTCTTAGATTGCCCTGTGGAATGTATTTTGCACATATTTGACCTGCTAGACAAAACTTTATTCATTTATTTATTCTAAAAAAAAAATTCAATAATTAGTAAAACCATATTCTGTAAAAACCTTGTTCATTATTGCTTCCATCCCTCCTGTTGAGACATGACATGGTCCGTGGCTCAATACTGCAGCATATTTAAACAAATTCTTTGGCAGTATGGTTTTCCTTCCGGTCATTCATACGAGTCTATTGTAGATGGCAATTGAATAACATCTAATAATGCTAAAATATTTGTAGTTTATACATTTAGCTGTGGATGTCAACATACCTGTTTTTCCAATGCTGTGTTAACACATGTACAGTTGAGAAGGCATACTGACTGTCAGTGTAAACGTTAACAACCTTTTTGTTATTTAATTTACAAGCTTCAGTTAAAGCTACCAATTCGACTGCTTGAACAGAGTAATTTTTTGGTAGTGGTTGTTTTAAGAAAACTTCAGTTTCTGTTACTACTGCAAATCCTGTAGCATTTGTGCCATCAGGGTTTTTTGCTTGACCTGTTGAATAAATATAGTTATTTCTGCATTTTCATAACGTATATCAGTTAAGTCTGGCCTGGGTAAAACACTGATGGTTATTTCTGACATGCAATCATGAGGCTTTCCATCTGTGGGGTAGGTAGCAGTGTGGATGGATTAAGTGTAGCACATCTCTCGACAACAAGGTGTGGCTGTGAAAGAAGAACTGTTATGTAGGAGAGATGTCTGGTAAAGATATTTTGTTAAGTAACCATATCACAGCCACTGCATGAGGTACCTTAAGTGTTAATGGGTGAAATAACACCATTATTGTTGATGCCTGCACTGCCAATGGCTTCTGGCCATTGATTCAAAAGTACGATCTCGTCCCTTTTTCCCCCTTTCAGTGGACACTGGCCCATAATTACCGCAATTCAGCAGGGGGTCTTTCATTAGGAGTACTGGACTCCCCCGTGCACGGTTTCAGCTCCGACCCTGGAAAGCGGAAAAAACGTTGAGATCTGGTTTGAGGACCCAATTGTTGAGAAAAGTCTCGCAATGAGACTCAGAGTTGCTGGAGTCAGTTAATGCAAATGTTTAATCTTGCAGCAAGTTCAAGAATGTGTGTGTGTATGGGTGTATGTGTATGAACGTGTGTGAGTTTGTGTGTGTGAGAGTTTAAAGAACCTGTTATCCACAGGCAGGTCTTAACTAGTATGGCACAGGTCCAGCCTGTCTCATCTTTTTTGGAAGGTCCAGCGCTCGGCCGTAACCCTTCTGTCTGTTTGGACTCTCACATACATTCGGTTAATCATAGAAAAATGAGAACAAAACTTTTTAGCCCCTTAAATTCATAAAACAGACATGGTGCAGTTATTTCCATTCTAGAAAATAAGAGTAATCACCACCATTCCTATAAATTCTGGATATTCTAACAATCTGAATCTTTTTTAAATGTTCGATGAAGCCCTTTGCTGTTCTGTTTAGAGACTCAGCTGATCATAAACCAAGTTTTGCTCTTGAACCAAGCTTCTAAACTCTTCACCTTTTTCATTTCTCAGTTAGTATTCACTTTAAAACTGATTAAAAGAAAAATTAAATGAATGCCTATCAACAAATGTGGGATCTAAACTCTAGTGCTTTCTCTAAAATAATTTCTTTTCTCAATTCAGAAATGTGTGTGTGTAAGTCACAACACCCGTGACACCAAAACGGCTTTCTTTTCTCTCTTTTCTCTACACTCTGCACTGTGAGCACACACACCAAATCAGAAAGGACTGTGGGGACACAAAACCGCTCTCTCTCTTTTTTTTTTGATTGTGTGCCAGGGCGTTGTCTCACGTATTAGATTATGCTTAAGATACGAATGGGTTTATCAGTCACATCAGAATCCATACATACTGATCCTCCAATAATAAAATGGTCGGATCTTATCAAACACACTTTGTTTCTTGTGACAAGTCAGCGAAACAGCGTATACACGTCAAGACACTGAATCAAGTTTGCCACAAGAACTCATAAGTTTGGCAGTATTGCTCTGCCGTCAGCAATCATACACCCATTTTATTTTCATGAGACATGTGCAGGCACCTGTTCATCTACTGTTCTATCACTATGAATTAGTTTATCTATTATCAATAAGGATACTTCTACAACTACTATCAAAGTATGTCCGGACTTCTTATGTTGTCAGTTGCTATATATGAATAAGTGGGTTGCTACTGAAAAGCATTAAGCATGTCACACAGCCCAAACATATAACATTTCAGGACACACCACACAGTTAACAACCACAGTGAAGCGTGTCAAAGCCCAAACATGTAACATTCAACAGGACACTTACACAACACATTCAAATCAAACAGTCAGACAACATACAAGAACATATACCCCAGCCGGCATTGCTCCCTGCCTATTTTCCTACAACTCACTATGTGTGCGCACACCTTTATTCACAAACTCTTCAACTTATACTCTTTTACCGAAGCTGCTACAGCTCGATAAGCCAAATACCCTTAGATCCTATTTCGGTGAATTTGACATCTGCCTTGTATGTAACAGATTAGCGGTTTAGCAGTTTTAATTTAGTTTGAGTGAAGGAATTCATTTTATAGCAAAATCTGAAATCGTGAAGAACTCATGAAAGTAAGCTTATTCTCGGATTCCTGAAACTTTAGATTTGCTCTTTCTTTTACTGCAAAGTACAACGTTGAGCAGCACTAATGAGTTGTTTCTATTTTTGGCAGGCTTTACCTTTGCGGATGAAGCCCTTTCTGTCTGTGCAAAAGAAATCTTGTTACTGTGCAGAGTGACTTCTCTGAGTAGAGTCGCCTTACTTGTTGCGACTGTGCCGATGTTCGAAGCTGGAGTGCAAAGTTGTTGCTTGAATGGTGCTCACTGGAGCGTGTGGTAGTGTAAAGTTATACCATTTAAAAGGGCTGAAGAGTACTCAGTGCAGCGGGTGGGCGGAGGTGCAAAGTGACACTATGGCCATAAAAAGAACACCGCTACAAGTGCGCATTGTGCCAGGAAGGGCCCTCGGACGTGAACCAGTGGACAGTTATCGCTTCTCGGCCTTTTGGCTAAGATCAAGTGTAACATCAAGTGTAACATCTGTTCTTATCAGTTTAATGTCTGATATGTCCTCTATGCGAGGACTACACATTAAATGGATTTTTATCAATAGGAGTTGAAAAAGGAGCTTGCTCCGTTCACTCCAAGTATCGACCCGGTACTGCAGTGCCGCTGGGAACGGTGCGCTCTCCTCTGCTCTTGTGAAAAAGCAAACAGCGGTGCAGGATGGAAGTTTCAGGGAGTCTAAGATGAAACTTTCTTTTAATCTGTTGAGAAAAGAGAGTGAATGCGAAGCAGACTTTAACACGGCTCTGGGAGCGAGCCGAGTGCGGGCTAACCGGGAGAATTGCTTGAAAGAAACGCGACACCGAATGAGCAGTCAGAACAAAGCCTCAATACGGTGTTCCCGTGTTGTTTGTGGCTGCCTTGTCTTTTGCACAGAGTAAAAGACAAGGCAGCCATCAAATAGGGCCCGATTGTTCCTACTTGGTCAGCCGAGGAGCAAGGGGGGGGAGCAAGCATCTCAACCAAGCAAAGCTCACCATGGGGAAGGTGGACTCCTTCGCCTTTTACTAAAGACTTCCATGGAGAGCAGCACTAATGATTTGTTTCTATTTTTGGCAGGCTTTACCTTTGCGGGTGAAGCCCTTTCTGTCTGTGCAAAAGAAATCTTGTTACTGTGCAGAGTGACTTCTCTGAGTAGAGTCGCCTTACTTGTTGCGACTGTGCCGATGTTGCTTGAATGGTGCTCGCTGGAGCGTGCGGTAGTGTAAAGTTATACCATTTAAAAGGGTTGAAGAGTGCTCAGTGCAGCGGGTGGGCGGAGGTGCAAAGTGACACTATGGCCATAAAACGAACACCGCTACAAGTGCGCATTGTGCCAGGAAGGGCCCTCGGACGTGAACCAGTGGACAGATATCGCTTCTCGGCCTTTTGGCTAAGATCAAGTGTAGTATCTGTACTTATCAGTTTAATATGTGATATGTCTATGCGAGGACTACATATTAAATGGATTTTTATCAATAGGAGTTGAAAAAGGAGCTTGCTCCGCTCACTCCAAGCATCGACCCGGTACTGCAGTGCCGCTGGGAACGGTGCGCTCTCCTCTGCTCTTGTGAAAAAGCAAACAGCGGTGCAGGATGGAAGTTTCTTTTAATCTGCTGAGAAAAGAGAGTGAATGCGAAGCAGACTTTAACACGGCTCTGGGAGCGAGCCGAGTGCGGGCTAACCAGGAGAATTGCTTGAAAGAAACGCGACACCGAATGAGCGGTCAGAACAAAGCCTCAATACTGTGTTCCTGTGGTGTTTTTATAAAATGCGGTGTAAAAAAAGGTGTGAATGCCCCATAGAAAACTAAAAGGTGGAGCGGAAGTGTTCGGCTGCAAGAAGGTGTGAATGTCCGACTATATTTGGTGAAAAGCAGGTGAAGCAAGGTCTGAATGCCCAACCTTACATCATCAAAAGCGAGATCAGAGGTTTTTGGCTGCAAGAAGGCCATAGTTTGCCAAAAGCGGGTAAGGTGCGAATGATCGGCTAAATATCAACAAAAGTGGGGGCGGAGGTCTTCGGATGCAAGTGGGTGTGAATATCCCACCATACAAGTATGGTGGAGAGGAAGCTGTGAATGGCCGACCATAGTTTGCAAAAAGCGGGTGAGAAAAGGTGCGAATCTCCAACCATACATGATCAAAACAGGGAGCGGAGGTGTTTGGCTGCGACAAGGTGTGAATGTCCACCCATAATTAATGAAAAGCGGGCAACAAGTAGGTTCGAATGCCCAACCATACATCATCAAAAGCAGGAGTGGATGTGTTCGGCTACAAGAAGGTTTGAATGTCCGAGCATAGTTTGTAAAAAGCGGGTAAGAAAAGGTTCGAATGCCCGAACATACACCATCAAAAGAGGGAGCGGAGGTGTTCCGCTGTAAGACGGTGTGAATGTCCGACCATAGTTGGTAAAAAGTGGGTATGAAAAGGTTCGAATGCCCAAATTCGGCTGCAAAAAACTGTGTTCGGCTGCAAAAAGGTGTGAATGTTCGACTAAATTTTGTAAAAAGCGGGTAAGACAAGGTGCGAATGCCTGACAATGTATGATCAAAAGAGGTAGCGGAGGTGTTCAGCTACAAGAAGGTCTAAATGTCCATTTTTAATTGCTAGAAAACATGAAAGAAAATTTTCGAAAATCAATCCGCACATGATCATAAGTGGGAGAGGTGTTCAGCTGCAAGAAGGTGTGAATGTCCTACCACAATTGCTGAAAAATGTGTTAGAAACGGTAAGAATGCCGGACCATACATCATCAAAAGCTAGAGAGGTGGTGTTCGGCTGCAAGTAGGTGTGAATGTCTGACTAAAGTTCAAATATATTAACAAAAGCGGGAGGAGAGGTCTTCGGATGAGTGGTTGAGAATTTCCAACCATAATCTATAAAATGCGGTGAAAAAAAAGGTGTGATAGATACCTAAAAGGTGGAGCGGAAGTGTTCGGCTGCAAGAAGGTGTGAATGTTATATATATAGTTGGTGAAAAGCAGGAAAAGCAAGGTCTGAATGCCCAATCTTACATCATCAAAAGCGAGATCAGAGGTGTTTGGCGGCAAGAAAACGGGTAAGGTGTGAATGACCGACTAAATATCAACAAAAGTGGGGGCGGAGGTCTTCGGATGCAAGTGGATGTGAATATCCCACCATACAAGTATGGTGGAGAGGAAGCTGTGAATGGCCGACCATAGTTTGCAAAAAGCGGGTGAGAAAAGGTGCGAATGTCCAACCATACATGATCAAAACAGGGAGCGGAGGTGTTTGGCTGCGACAAGGTGTGAATGTCCACCCATAATTAATGAAAAGCGGGCAACAAGTAGGTTCGAATGCCCAACCATACATCAACAAAAGCAGGAGTGGATGTGTTTGGCTACAAGAAGGTTTGAATGTCCGAGCATAGTTTGTAAAAAGCGGGTAAGAAAAGGTGCGAATGCCCGACAAAGTATGATCAAAAGAGGGAGTGGAGGTTTTCGGCTACAAGAAGGTTTGAATGTACGACCTATTTTGTAAAAAGTGGGTAATAAAAGGTGCGAATGCCCGAACATACACCATCAAAAGAGGGAGCGGAGGTGTTCCGCTGAAAGACGGTGTGAATGTCCGACCATAGTTGGTAAAAAGCGGGTAAGAAAAGGTTCGAATGCCCGAATATATACCATCAAAAGCGGAAGCGGAGGTGTTCGGCTGTAAGAAGTTGTGAACGTCCGACCAAAGTTTGTAAAAAGCAGTTAAGAAAAGGTGCGAATATCCAACCAAACATAATCAAAAGTGGGAGCAGAGCTGTTCGACTGCAAGTAGGTGTGAATGTCCACCCATAATTCCTGAAAAATGGGTAAGAAAAGGTGCGAATGCCCAACCATACATCATCAAAAGAAGAAGTGGATGTGTTCTGCTACAAGAAGGTTTGAATGTCCGACCATAGTTTGTGAAAAGTGGGTAAGAAAAAGTTTGAATGCCCGAACATACACCATCAAAAGAGGGAGCGGAGGTGTTCCGCTGTAAGACGGTGTGAATGTCCGACCATAATTGGTAAAAAGCGGGTAAGAAAAGGTTAAAATACCCGACTGTACACAATCAATAGCGGGAGCGGAGTTGTTCAGCTACAAGAAGGTGTGAAAGTCCGACCATGGTTTGTAAAACGCGGGTAAGACAAGGTGCGAATGCCCGACAATGTATGATCAAAAGAGGGAGCGGAGGTGTTCGGCTGCAAGGTCTGAATTTCCAACCATAATTTGTAAACACCGTTGAAGAAAAGCCTCGAAAGCCCGACTATACACCATCAAAAGCGGGAGCAGAGGTGTTCAGCTGCACACAATCAGGTTTTTGCAAATTATGATCTGACATTCACACATGCTTTTGATGATGTATGTTTGTGGTACTCGCCCTCACATTCGCATTCGCACCTTTTTTTACCCATTTTTTAGGAATTATGGGTGGACATTCACACCTTCTTGCAGCTGAACACCTCCTCTCCCGCATATGATCATGTGCGGTTTGATATTCGAAAATTTTCTTTCATTTTTTCTAGCAATTATTGATGGACATTCAGACCTTCTTGCAGCTGAACCCCTCTGCTCCCGCTTTTGATGGTGTATAGTCGGGCTTTCGAGCCTTTTCTTCCCCGGTTTTTACAAATTATGGTTGGAAATTCAGACCTTCTTTTAGCCGAAAACCTCCGCTCCCTCTTTTGATCATACATTGTCGGGCATTCGCACCTTTTCTTACCCGCTATTTACAAAAAATGGTCGGCCATTCACACCTTCTTGTAGCCGAACACATTCGCTCCCGCTATTGATTGTGTACAGTCGGGTATTTTAACCAACTACGGTCGGACATTCACACCTTCTTATGGCGGAACACCTCCGCTCCCTCTTTTGATGGTGTATGTTCGGGCATTCGAACCTTTTCTTACCCGCTTTTTACAAACTATGCTCGGACATTCAAACCTTCTTGTAGCCGAACACATCCAGTCCTGCTTTTGATGATGTATGGTTGGGCATTCGCACCTTTTTTCTTACCCATTTTTGAGGAATTATGGGTGGACATTCACACCTTCTTGCAGCTGAACACCTCCTCTCCCACTTATGATCATGTGCGGTTGGATATTCGAAAAAATTTTTTCATGTTTTCTAGCAATTATTGATGGACATTCAGACCTTCTTGCAGCTGAACACCTCCGCTCCCGCTTTTGATGGTGTATAGTTGGGCTTCCGAGCCTTTTCTTCCCCGGTTTTTACAAATTATGGTTGGACATTTAGACCTTCTTGCAGCCGAAAACCTCTGTTCCCTCTTTTGATAATACATTGTCGGGCATTTGCACCTTTTCTTACCCGTTTTTTACCAATTATGGTCGGATATTCACACCTTCTTACAGCGGAAAACCTCCGCTCCCTTTTTTGATCATTTATGGTCTGGCAATACTACCTTTTCTTACCCGTTTTTGAGTAATTATGGCTGGACATTCACACCTTCTTGCAGCGAAACACCTCCGCTCCCTCTTTTGATTGTGTATGTACGGGCATTCGAACCTTTTCTTACCCGCCTTTTACAAACTATGGTCGGACATTCAAACCTTCTTGTGGCCGAACACATCCACTTCTGCGTTTGATGATGTATAGTTGGGCATTCACACCTTTTCTTACCCATTTTTCAGTAATTATTGGTGGACTTTCACACCTTCTTGTAGCCGAACAACTCCGCTTCCGCTATTGATTGTGTACAGTCAGGTTTTTTAACCTTTTCTTACCCGCTTTTTACCAACTATGGTCGGACATTCGCAGCATCTTACAGCGGAACACCTCCACTCCCTCTTTTGATGGTGTATGTTCGGGCATTCGAACTTTTTCTTACCCACTTTTCACAAACTATGGTCGGACATTCAAACCTTCTTGTGGCCGAACACATCCACTTCTGCTTTTGATGATGTATAGTTGGGCATTCACACCTTTTCTTACCCATTTTTCAGTAATTATTGGTGGACTTTCACACCTTCTTGTAGCCGAACAACTCCGCTTCCGCTATTGATTGTGTACAGTCGGGTTTTTTTAATCTTTTCTTACCCGCTTTTTACCAACTATGGTCGGACATTCGCAGCATCTTACAGCGGAACACCTCCGCTCCCTCTTTTGATGGTGTATGTTCGGGCATTCAAACTTTTTCTTACCCACTTTTTACAAACTATGGTCGGACATTCAAACCTTCTTGTAGCAGAACACATCCACTTCTTCTTTTGATGATGTATGGTTGGGCATTCGCACCTTTTCTTACCCATTTTTGAGGAATTATGGGTGGACATTCACACCTTCTTGCAGCTGAACACCTCTTCTCCCACTTATGATCATGTGCGGTTGGATATTCGAAAATTTTTTTTCATGTTTTCTAGCAATTATTGATGGACATTCAGACCTTCTTGCAGCTGAACACCTCCGCTCCCGCTTTTGATGGTGTATAGTTGGGCTTCGGAGCCTTTTCTTCCCCGGTTTTTACAAATTATGGTTGGACATTTAGACCTTCTTGCAGCCGAAAACCTCCGCTCCCTCTTTTGATCATACATTGTCGGGCATTTGCACCTTTTCTTACCCGCTTTTTACCAATTATGGTCGGATATTCACACCTTCTTACAGCGGAAAACCTCCGCTCCCTTTTTTGATCATTTATGGTCTGGCAATACTACCTTTTCTTACCCGTTTTTGAGTAATTATGGCTGGACATTCACAGCTTCTTGCAGCCGAACACCTCTTCTCCCGCTTTTGATGATGAATGGTCCGGCATTCTTACCTTTTCTAACACATTTTTCAGCAATTATTGTCGGTCATTCACACCTTTCTCATCAGCTTTTTGCAAATTATGATCTGACATTCACACCTACTTGCAGCCGAACACCTCGGCTTCCGCTTTTGATGGTGTATATTTTGGCATTCGAACCTTTTCTTACCCGCTTTTTACCAACTATGGTCGGACATTCACACCTTCTTACAGCGGAACACCTCCGCTCCCTCTTTTGATGGTGTATGTTCTGGCATTCGAACCTTTTCTTACCCACTTTTTACAAACTATGCTCGGACATTCACACCTTCTTGCAGCGAAACACCTCCGCTCCCTCTTTTGATTGTGTATGTACGGGCATTCGAACCTTTTCTTACCCGCCTTTTACAAACTATGGTCGGACATTCAAACCTTCTTGTGGCCGAACACATCCACTTCTGCTTTTGATGATGTATAGTTGGGCATTCACACCTTTTCTTACCCATTTTTCAGTAATTATTGGTGGACTTTCACACCTTCTTGTAGCCGAACAACTCCGCTTCCGCTATTGATTGTGTACAGTCGGGTTTTTTAACCTTTTTTTACCCGCTTTTTACCAACTATGGTCGGACATTCGCAGCATCTTACAGCGGAACACCTCCGCTCCCTCTTTTGATGGTGTATGTTCGGGCATTCGAACTTTTTCTTACCCACTTTTTCCAAACTATGGTCGGACATTCAAACCTTCTTGTAGCAGAACACATCCACTTCTTCTTTTGATGATGTATGGTTGGGCATTCGCACCTTTTCTTACCCATTTTTCAGGAATTATGGGTGGACATTCACACCTACTTGCAGTAGAACAGCTCTGCTCCCACTTTTGATTATGTTTGGTTGGATATTCGAACCTTTTCTTAACTGCTTTTTACAAACTTTGGTCGGACATTCACAACTTCTTACAGCCGAACACCTCCGCTTCCGTTTTGATGGTATATATTCGGGCATTCGAACCTTTTCTTACCCGCTTTTTACCAACTATGGTCGGACATTCACACTGTCTTTCAGCGGAACACCTCCGCTCCCTCTTTTGATGGTGTATGTTCGGGCATTCGAACCTTTTCTTACCCGCTTTTTACAAACTATGCTCGGACATTCAAACCTTCTTGTAGCCGAACACATCCACTCCTGCTTTTGATGATGTATGGTTGGGCATTCGAACCTACTTGTTGCCCGCTTTTCATTAATTATGGGTGGACATTCACACCTTGTCGCAGCAAAACACCTCCGCTCCCTGTTTTGATCATGTATGGTTGGACATTCGCACCTTTTCTCACCCGCTTTTTGCAAACTATGGTCGGCCATTCACAGCTTCCTCTCCACCATACTTGTATGGTGGGATATTCACACCCACTTGCATCCGAAGACCTCCGCCCCCACTTTTGTTGATATTTAGCCGATCATTCGCACCTTACCCGCTTTTGGCAAACTATGGCCTTCTTGCAGCCAAAAACCTCTTATCTCGCTTTTGATGATGTAAGGTTGGGCATTCAGACCTTGCTTCACCTGCTTTTCACCAAATATAGTCGGACATTCACACCTTCTTGCAGCCGAACACTTCCGCTCCACCTTTGAGTTTTCTATGGGGCACTCACACCTTTTTTTACACCGCATTTTATAAAAACACCACAAGAACACCGTATTGAGATTTTGTTCTGACCGCACATTCGGTGTCGCGTATCTTTCAAGCAATTCTCCTGGTTAGCCCGCACTCGGCTCGCTACCAGAGCCGTGTTAAAGTCTGCTTCGCATTCACTCTCTTTTCTCAGCAGATTAAAAGAAACTTCCATCCTGCACCGCTGTTTGCTTTTTCACAAGAGCAGAGGAGAGCGCACCGTTCCTCTTTCAAATCCTATTGATAAAAATCCATTTAATATGTAGTCATCGCAAAGAGGACATATCAGACATTAAACTGATAAGAACAGATACTACACTTGATCTTAGCCAAAAGGCCGAGAAGCGATAACTGTCCACTGGTTCACGTCCGAGGGCCCTTCCTGGCACAATGCGCACTTGTAGCGGTGTTCTTTTTATGGCCATAGTGTCACTTTGCAACCTCCGCCCACCCGCTGCACTGAGCACTCTTCAGCCCTTTTAAATGGTATAACTTTACACTACCACACGCTCCAGCGAGCACCATTCAAGCAACAACTTTGCACTCCAGCTTCGAACAACGGCACAGTCGCAACAAGTAAGGCGACTCTACTCAGAGAAGTCACTCTGCACAGTAACAAGATTTCTTTTGCACAGACAGAAAGGGCTTCATCCGCAAAGGTAAAGCCTGCCAAAAATAGAAACAACTCATTAGTGCTGCTCAACGTTGTACTTTGCAGTAAAAGAAAGAGCAAATCTAAAGTTTCAGGAATCCGAGAATAAGCTTACTTTCATGAGTTCTTCACGATTTCGGATTTTGCTATAAAATGAATTCCTTCACTCAAACTAAATTAAAACTGCTAAACCGCTAATCTGTTACATACAAGGCAGATGTCAAATTCACCGAAATAGGATCTAAGGGTATTTGGCCAATCGAGCTGTAGCAGCTTCGGTAAAAGAGTATAAGTTGAAGAGTTTGTGAATAAAGGTGTGCGCACACATAGTGAGTTGTAGGAAAATAGGCAGGGAGCAATGCCGGCTGGGGTATATGTTCTTGTATGTTGTCTGACTGTTTGATTTGAATGTGTTGTGTAAGTGTCCTGTTGAATGTTACATGTTTGGGCTTTGACACGCTTCACTGTGGTTGTTAACTGTGTGGTGTGTCCTGAAATGTTATATGTTTGGGCTGTGTGACATGCTTAATGCTTTTCAGTAGCAACCCACTTATTCATATATAGCAACTGACAACATAAGAAGTCCGGACATACTTTGATAGTAGTTGTAGAAGTATCCTTATTGATAATAGATAAACTAATTCATAGTGATAGAACAGTAGATGAACAGGTGCCTGCACATGTCTCATGAAAATAAAATGGGTGTATGATTGCTGACGGCAGAGCAATACTGCCAAACTTATGAGTTCTTGTGGCAAACTTGATTCAGTGTCTTGACGTGTATACGCTGTTTCGCTGACTTGTCACAAGAAACAAAGTGTGTTTGATAAGATCCGACCATTTTATTACGGGAGGATCAGTATGTATGGATTCTGATGTGACTGATAAACCCATTCGTATCTTAAGCATAATCTAATATGTGAGACAACGCCCTGGCACACATTATGGACTGTCCCCACAGTCCATAATGTAGAAAAGAGAGAAAAAAGCCTTTCTGATTTGGTGTGTGTGCTCACAGTGCAGAGTGTAGAGAAAAGAGAGAAAAGAAAGCCGTTTTGGTGTCACGGGTGTTGTGACTTACACACACACATTTCTGAATTGAGAAAGGAAATTATTTTAGAGAAAGCACTAGAGTTTAGATCCCACATTTGTTGATAGGCATTCATTTAATTTTTCTTTTAATCAGTTTTAAAGTGAATACTAACTGAGAAATGAAAAAGGTGAAGAGTTTAGAAGCTTGGTTCAAGAGCAAAACTTGGTTTATGATCAGCTGAGTCTCTAAACAGAACAGCAAAGGGCTTCATCGAACATTTAAAAAAGATTCAGATTGTTAGAATATCCAGAATTTATAGGAATGGTGGTGATTACTCTTATTTTCTAGAATGGAAATAACTGCACCATGTCTGTTTTATGAATTTAAGGGGCTAAAAAGTTTTGTTCTCGTTTTTCTATGATTAACCGAATGTATGTGAGAGTCCAAACAGACAGAAGGGTTACGGCCGAGCGCTGGACCTTCCAAAAAAGATGAGACAGGCTGGACCTGTGCCATACTAGTTAAGACCTGCCTGTGGATAACAGGTTCTTTAAACTCTCACACACACAAACTCACACACGTTCGCACACATACACCCATACACACACACATTCTTGAACTTGCTGCAAGATTAAACATTTGCATTAACTGACTCCAGCAACTCTGAGTCTCATTGAGAGACTTTTCTCAACAATTGGGTCCTCAAACCAGATCTCAACGTTTTTTCCGCTTTCCAGGGTCGGAGCTGAAACCGTGCACGGGGGAGTCCAGTACTCCTAATGAAAGACCCCCTGCTGAATTGCGGTAATTAGGGGCCAGTGTCCACTGAAAGGGGGAAACAGGGACGAGATCGTACTTTTGAATCAATGGCCAGAAGCCATTGGCAGTGCAGGCATCAACAATAATGGTGTTATTTCACCCATTAACACTTAAGGTACCTCATGCAGTGGCTGTGATATGGTTACTTAACAAAATATCTTTACCAGACATCTCTCCTACATAACAGTTCTTCTTTCACAGCCACACCTTGTTGTCGAGAGATGTGCTACACTTAATCCATCCACACTGCTACCTACCCCACAGATGGAAAGCCTCATGATTGCATGTCAGAAATAACCATCAGTGTTTTACCCAGGCCAGACTTAACTGATATACGTTATGAAAATGCAGAAATAACTATATTTATTCAACAGGTCAAGCAAAAAACCCTGATGGCACAAATGCTACAGGATTTGCAGTAGTAACAGAAACTGAAGTTTTCTTAAAACAACCACTACCAAAAAATTACTCTGTTCAAGCAGTCGAATTGGTAGCTTTAACTGAAGCTTGTAAATTAAATAACAAAAAGGTTGTTAACGTTTACACTGACAGTCAGTATGCCTTCTCAACTGTACATGTGTTAACACAGCATTGGAAAAACAGGTATGTTGACATCCACAGCTAAATGTATAAACTACAAATATTTTAGCATTATTAGATGTTATTCAATTGCCATCTACAATAGACTCGTATGAATGACCGGAAGGAAAACCATACTGCCAAAGAATTTGTTTAAATATGCTGCAGTATTGAGCCACGGACCATGTCATGTCTCAACAGGAGGGATGGAAGCAATAATGAACAAGGTTTTTACAGCATATGGTTTTACTAATTATTGAATTTTTTTTTTAGAATAAATAAATGAATAAAGTTTTGTCTAGCAGGTCAAATATGTGCAAAATACATTCCACAGGGCAATCTAAGACCAAAACGAAGATAATTCCCTAAGCCAGTGTATCTTTTTCAACATATTTGTTTGTATTTCATTATTTCATTATTGTGTAGATTTCATTGAACTAAATTAATGTTAAGGGAAACGATTCTGCTCAGTGACAACAGAGGTTTTTACCAAATGGTCTGAAATATTTCCATGTGCACAAGCAGATGCACTCTCAGTAGCAAAATCACGCGTAAAATAACTCATTTCTAGATTTGAAATTCCTGAAAAGATCTTCAGTGATAATTTGACACACTTTGTAAACTATGTCATCTCACTGATGGCAAAGAACTTAAAATAGATCTTAGAAACCACTGTGATATAGAAGGTTTCGCTAACACATTGGAATTGTTTTACTATTTACATATGCATGTGCAGTGAAGAATTGCTTGCTGCTGATAAATGCAAAGAAGAACAGCTTACACATAGATGCTCACATATAGGCTGCTGAATGCAATGAAGACCTGCTTATCCAGTAAAGTTCAATGTCAATGTGTAATATTCAATTAGGATTTGCAAAACAGTGAAGTTAAACAATGAATGGGTCCATAGTCGGTATGAGAAGACTACAGGAATATTTACCTGGGTGTACGTTCAAACAGAGATGAGAAAATTGCGATAAATTATTGTTTGTTTGTTTGTTAGTATGTATATGAATGTTATGTGTATAAACTGTGTTGAGTTGTAGTTACTCAGTAGTGTCTCAGTGAAACAACCGACGGGGGAAGCCTTGCGGTGACAACAAAAGCAGTGTTTTACTGATCAGTCAAGTTGCTCCAGTGTACTCCATACAAACTGGTTGGCTACTGAAGGGATAGAAAATGGGGAATACTTGTTTTAAAGCAAACAAGGAATTAGATGGGAAAAATACATGTTTTAACGGGACCCAGACAATATTATATAGATGTCGCCACTGAAGTAAAGAACATTTACCTGGGATGGTGTGAGGGTCCTCGTTTGGCTGACGTTCGCCGATATGCTCGCCATGCTCAGAACCAAGTTGAGACGCGTAAGACAACCAAAAGGGACAAGTGTGAAAAGGAGCTGCATTTGGCAACCATGACCATGTATTACGCAGTTGGTGTAAACAGAGGACGAGGCCGAAGTCGAAGACGTGGACGTGTGGGAGAGGAGGTCGAAATGGGCCACGCCAGAGCTATGATCCGAATATTTGTTTTTACTGTGGCCAGACTGGACACTGGAAGAAGGACTGTCCACAGCTAAAAAGTGATGAAATTGGGCAAAAGGCTGACTGAGGGTGGGAGGCAGGTTCTGGACGTCACGCGGCAGCGGAGCCTCCACTAATGGGTGATAGCACAAACACACTCACACATTCTTCCTGCTCTGTGTAGTGAAGCAACGCTTGCCGACTGTGATTCACGTAGTAAAGTTTTGCATGCTATTTCCGTCCTAGAGCAAAGATATTTCTCTCAGAATATAGGAACTTATGTTCATCAGTAGTGACGTCAGGGGAGTTTGATTGTCCTCCAAAGTTAAGTGGAAACCACGTTTACTGTATGCATCAGGCCAGGTTGTGAAGGAGAAAATGACAATGCCCATTGCGTGTTGTCACTCCCGATGAGCTCTCCTTCAAACACTCATTTTTGTTATCAGAGTTGTGTCCCATTAACCTGATGGGCTGTGATCTCATGTGTTATTTAGGCATTATTTTAACTTCTACACCAGAGGGTGTTAAGGTTATGTTACAGCCTTTTTTCACAGCAGTGCAGTTTGATTCATCGGCACTTACATATGCTTATGAGTGGAAACTTCCCAGCTCTCCTTTTTCACAACAACTAGTGGAAGAAGCAAAAGCGTTAGTTTCACCCCTTTCTGATTTCATGCAACCTACTGATTTGCACTGCACATCACACATTTCTTTGGGGCCTGACAATGACTATGAGAAGAAGTGAAAAAATATGTGCGCCTACATTATTGACTCCAGAGCACTTTGATTTTTTTAATGTTTGTGGTACTCGCCCTCACATTTCCTTGGCCAAACGTACACACTGGCAGTGACAAGGTGTGGGAGAGTTTGTTGCTACATGTCAAAAAGAAATGGAGTGGACTGTTTCACCTGCTGATCCAAATTTGATGTTTTCTGAACGATTGTCAGCATACAAAAAAACATTTTTGAGTACAATGCATTGTCAAAGAACTGTGGACTTAATTCCTACCACAGAATCACATTTTGAAGCATGTTTTTTATCTGAAACAGATTTGTCTTCGATACCCATGTTGGCTGAAGTGCCCAATGATCTTTGGGCTAAGAGCAAATATGATGTGGGGTTGATAAAAGGCTGTGAACCAGTAATTGTCACCCCTAAATCAGACTTTTGTCCATGTAAAAAACAATACCCTTTTAAGCCTGAAGCAATTAAAGGGATTAAACCTGTTTTTCAATCTTTTCAGAAAACAGGCGTTATTGTTCCTTTTGAAAATTCACCTGTGCTTACTCCATTGTTTCCTGTTAAAAAGATTAAAGATGCTGGCCAGCCAGATGAATGGCGTTTTGTACAGGACCTCCAAGCGGTGAATGCTGCAGTTCAGCCACATGCTCCTACTGTGCCCAACCCACACACTATTTTGTCTCAAATTACATCAGATGCACAGTTTTTCTCAGTGGTTGACTTGTCGCCAGTGCACCCTGATAGCCCATTTTGGTTTGCTTTTTAGATTGAAGGGAGATCTTGGACTTTTACCCGGTTATGCCAGGGGTACTGTGAAAGTCCCACTATTTACAATGCTGCCCTCAAAGCTAGTCTGGATTAACTTCAATCAACCACAGGCTCTGCTCTTTTGCAGTATGTGGATGACATCCTTTTATGTGGTCCATCTAAACAACAGTGTGAAAAAGACAGTGAATCTGTTGAAACATCTTCCTTCTTATGGCCATAAAGCCAGCCTTTCTAAGTTACAGTTTGTACAGGACGAAGTCACCTTTTTGGGTCATGTGATTTCTAAGGATGGGCGCTCACTTTCTCCTAAACATGTTGCTGCAGTTCAGATCATTCCTAAACCGGTTACTAAAAAACAGCTTATGTCATTCTTAGGTATAACATCTTACTGCAGGAACTTTATTCCTAACTACTCTTTTCTCGAAGCTCTCTTAGGTGCTCTTATCCATGGTAAAGGCAGCTGCAGTTCTGACATGCAGCTCCAGTCAGCTGATCGTGTTCCATGGACTCCTGAGGCTGAATCAGCCTTTAGTCAGCTTAAGCTGGCTCTTCAAACAGCACCAACACTTGGCATTCCAGATCCTCATAAACCTTTCATACAGGCAGTTGATGAGAAGCATGGTTGTATGACATCTGTTCTTATGCAGGAACATGGGGCAGGCAAAGGCCAGTGGCTCATTTCTCAGCAAAACTGGACTCTGTGGCTGCAGGCCTGCCTGGTTGTCTTCGTGCTGTTGCAGCTGCAGAGAAAGCTGTCCTGGCCTCCCAAGATATTGTGGGCTACGCTAATTTGACTGTTTTGGTTCCTCATGCTGTTGCCATTATTCTTCTCGAGCAGAAAACTTCACATCTTTCAACTGCTTGTTGGCTCAGATACACCTCTGTGCTCCGTGATATGCCAAATGTCACTGTTAAACGTTGTACTGTTCTGAATCCTGCTACTTTGCTTCCGACTCCTGAGGATGGGGAGCCTCATGACTGTGAAGCTGTTTTGGAACAAGTTTGTACACCCCGACCTGATCTTTTAGAGACTCCTCTTCCAAACTCTGACATGATTCTTTTTGTAGATGGATCAGCTTTGCGTGATCCAGCCACAGGTACTAACTGTGTTTGGTTTGCAGTATGTTCTTCACATGACACTTTGTTGTCTGGTTCTCTTCCTAAACATTTCTCTGCTCAAACTACTGAGCTTATTGCACTTACTGAAGCTTGTAAGTTGGCAGCTGGTAAGTCTGTCACTATTTACACAGATTCCAGATATGCTTTTGGTGTTGTTCATGACTTTGGTGCGCTGTGGAAACACAGGCATTTCCTTAAATCAGATGGTAAAACTATTCTGAACTCCAAGCAGGTTTCTGATCTTCTTGATGCGATCCTTTTGCCTACAGCAATCTCGGTCTGTAAGTGTGCGGCTCACACTAACTCAGACGATCCTGTTGCTTGTGGCAATGCCAGAGCTGATGCTGCAGCTAAGCAAGCAGCTAATTTTTTTCCTGTTTTCGCTTCCCTCTCTTTGCAGGCAGAAGACTCCCTCACAGATCTCCATGCTTTGCAAACTTTTGCCTCTGCAGATGAAATTTGGTCCTCTGGACGCATTTGGTCCTCTGTGGGTGCAACTCATACGGATGGTGTTTGGATGGGACCTGATGGTAAACCCTGTCTACCTAAACATTTTTTTCCTCATTTTTCAAAATTGACACATGGGTTGAACCATGTGTCAAAAGGGGGGATGCTGAATGCACTCACTGCTCAGTGGTTCACAAAAGGGTTCAGTTCATATGCGCAAAAATACTGTCAGTCATGTATGGTTTGTGCCACACATAATGTAGGAAAGGCATTACACACATCGCAAGTTGCACACCCTCCACCAGAAAAACCTTTTGAACATTTGATGATGGATTTTGTTGAACTCACACCAGCTGAAGGAAAGAAATATGCACTAGTAATAGTGGACGTGTTTAGTAAATGGGTTGAAGTTTTCCCTGCAAAACATGCAAACAGTAATGCAGTGACTAAAGCACTGCTAAACAGAAATCATTCCTAGATGGGGCATTCCAGAGAAGATCAGCAGTGATAATGGCACACATTTTGTAAACACTGCATTGACTGAGGTTGGTAAATTCCTGGGAATAACCTTGCGCACACATTGTGCTTATCATCCACAGAGTGGAGGTGCTGTGGAAAGAGAAAATGGTACATTAAAGTCCAAGTTAGCCAAATGTTGTGAAGAAACAGGTCTGCCATGGACAAAAGCATTACCTATTGTGCTTATCTACATGAGAATGAGAATCAGAGCTCAAGTGAATCTCAGCCCATTTGAAATTTTATTTGGCAGACCTCCTAACCTTGGATTGGGACCTGTAACCAGACCCCTCCCTTCCACAACTGTTTGTGATGATGCTATGTTGTCTTACTGTCGAAACCTTTCCACTGTTCTATCTCAAGTTTCACAGGCAGTAAAAGCAGCCCTTCCAGCCACAGAAAACACACCACTCCAACCAGATGACAGGTGGTGAAGGAACTTCGCAGGAAACATTGGAAGTCCAAACGTTGGCAAGGCCCGTTCCAGGTGCTACTGGTCACTCACACAGCTGTTAAAGTTGCAGAGAGAGCAACCTGGATTCATGCCAGTCACTGTAAGAAGGTACCAGAACCAGTAGATGACTTCCACCCTGACATACATCAGCCTAACCAACACGCCCGGAAGGACAAAGATAAGAGTCAGCAGTAAAAGCTGTACTCCACCGGTGTGTTAAGTGCTAGTAACCTCTGACACCGAAGATTGAAACATCCTTACTGAGACCAGCGATGAAGATGATCATACACATGCTGTGAACCATGGAAGAAACTGTTTGTTGTTTGTATTTTCTTATTTGTAACCAGCATGTGCACATTGTATCTTGATTTCACAGGAAGCAATAATACAGGGCTGCTGTATTTCCCCACGACCCGAGAGACCACCAGACGCCCGAAGCCACACAGCCCCCCCCAGCACACACCCAACCGCCCAGAGCGACGGGACAGCAACCCACCACCACCACTATGTGATCAAGCTAATCAGAAGGGACCAGAGAGAATTAAATTCAGCCAATTGATGTTTTGAGGAAGCAAACATTGTTTCCATGCTAATATAATCTAAAAGAAAATTTCTAAACTGGTTAATACACAGATTGTTCTTCGCTTTCCAGTTCATGAGAATAGTTTTCTTTGCTATACATAACACTGTGAGGATCATGTGTGCTAAGCTAAATTCCACATTGATGTTGTCTAAGTCACCCAGTATGCACAGTGTGGGGCATGCAGGAATGCTACACTTTAGTCATGTTGATAGGTCCGCAAAGACTTCAAGCCAGAACCTCTGGACAGGCGCACAAAACCACAAAGCGTGTGCATAATCATCAGGTGTGTTATCTGTGCAATGTGAGCAGATGTTTGAGTGTGTTAGACCCATCCTGAACATCCTTTGTCCTGTATAGTGTGTTCTATGAAGAATTTTGTATTGTATGAGCTGTAAATTAGGATTTCGAGTCATTCTGAAGGTGTTCAAACATATATGTGGCCAGAAGCTATGACTAGAACTGATGGATAAATCTGCCTCCCATTTTGAGGACGGTAGAGACATTGTGTCATCTATCTTAGACAATAATTTATATATTTTTGATAGTAGTTTTGGGGTGCAGATGCTTAGAAATTCTACTACCCTAATCGGGAGTTGTAAGTCTGGTTGGTGGAGGATATATTTCTTTGTTATTATAGACTTAAGTTGTTGATATTCTAGGAATTTATTGCTGCCTATCTCATGTTGTGATATGAGCTCATCAAATGAAATAAAATGTCCATTTTGGATTATATGTTCCAGATGTTTGATTCCTTTGATCTTCCAGAGAGTAAAGTTTAGCATTTTTTTGTTTTGCAGGATGTCAGGATTGTTCCAGATGGGTGTAAGCTTACACGGGACAAGTGAAGACTTTGTTATTTTAAGAAATTCCTACCAGGCTGTCAGAGAGGTGCTGATGTTAATGCTTTTGAAACATTTGTGATTTTTTACGTTTTGACTAATAAGTGGCAGGTCAGAGATTTCCAGATTATCACACAATGCTTGTTCTATATTTATCCATGGTTCATCTATTGGGCTAGGTTTAAACCATTTTGATATATACTGTAACCTATTGGCTAAGGAATAGTGCTGAAAATTAGGTAAATCTAATCCACCACTGTCCTTGGTCTTCTGTAGGGTTTTTAAACTAATACGTGGTGGTTTGTTTTTCCACAGAAATTTGGAGATGCATGAACCTAGTGACTTAAACCAAGTAGCAGATGGTTTTATGGGGATCATTGAGAACAAATAGTTAACTTTTGGTAGTATCATCATTTTAATGGTTGTAACTCTCCCCATAAGTGATATAGGTAAGGACTTCAAACGAGAGAGATCGTCCTCTACTGTCTTTAATAATTGCACATAATTTAGCTTTGTTAGCCCTGAGAGCCTGGAGGAAATGTTTATGCCTAAATATCTAATATTTCCTGACTGTAAAGTGATCGCAGGTATATTCTGGTCCCTATAGTTAATGGGCAGAACTGTGGTCTTAGACCAATTGATAGAGTAGTCAGAAAGTGCTGAGAATTTATTTATGAGTGTGATCGTGTGAGTGAGAGACGTCTGTGAGTTCTGAAGGAAAAGTAATACATCATCAGCATAAAGACTTATTTTATGCTCAATATTTTGGGGTTGGATGCCTTTAATATTTCTATCTTGTCTGATAGCAGCTGCTAAAGGTTCGATGAAAATAGCAAAAAGTGAGGGCAAAAGTGGGCAACCCTGTCTTGTACTTCTCTGCAGACTGAAGCTTGGAGAAGTTTGATCATTTGTCCTGACACTTGCACTTGGGGAGTCAGTTATTTTCTTTTGAGGAGATAAGAGGCTTTAATAATAATATCTTGCAAGAGAGAACAACACAGTACAGAATACAGAGTTGCTCTGACCACTGAAGCAAAAACACACAGTTATATTGCCCACTCATCACGTCATCTGTTTTTGGGTATAATTGATTGTTCTTCTAACTTTCCTCCCCAACCATTAGTTGAGGTTACCCAGACACACTCGTAAATACCAGCCTAACCCTGTCCCCCCTAAAGTGCAGCTATCTCATAATAACAAGCCCACCATTGTAAAGAGGAATTTAAGAAAACAGGGCAGGGTGGTACCTTGCAGCTCGGTCATTTGCAGGTTATACACAGTAACACTCAATACAATGCATATAAGAATTATTTTCCATTACATTCCTCCCTTTTGATTATAATAATACCATTATATTAATCAACCCAAAAGAAACAAGGAAAATAATAACTTTATCTGTAAAACATCAGCCTGCATTTGCACACAACGTGAGTTTAAAATGCAGGCATCATAGTGATAAAGGGTCCAATGATAAACAATCAAAACATGAACAATTAAATATGATTATCTTCATCCCTCTCTAAGTCAGCGTCACTAGAGGAAAAATTTTGAAAGCAAAAAAGTTCTTTGAGTCATTTGAATCATTTGGTGAGATACATACAATGAGGCCTTTCACACAGGGAAAAATACAGCAGCCCTGTATTATTGCTTCCTGTGAAATCAAGATACAATGTGCACATGCTGGTTACAAATAAGAAAATACAAACAACAAACAGTTTCTTCCATGGTTCACAGCATGTGTATGATCATCTTCATCGCAGGTCTCAGTAAGGATGTTTCAATCTTCGGTGTCAGAGGTTACTAGCACTTAACACACCGGTGGAGTACAGCTTTTACTGCTGACTCTTATCTTTGTCCTTCCGGGCGTGTTGGTTAGGCTGATGTATGTCAGGGTGGAAGTCATCTACTGGTTCTGGTACCTTCTTACAGTGACTGGCATGAATCCAGGTTGCTCTCTCTGCAACTTTAACAGCTGTATGAGTGACCAGTAGCACCTGGAACGGGCCTTGCCAACGTTTGGACTTCCAATGTTTCCTGCGAAGTTCCTTCACCACCTGTCATCTGGTTGGAGTGGTGTGTTTTCTGTGGCTGGAAGGGCTGCTTTTACTGTCTGTGAAACTTGAGATAGAACAGTGGAAAGGTTTCGACAGTAAGACAACATAGCATCATCACAAACAGTTGTGGAAGGGAGGGGTCTGGTTACAGGTCCCAATCCCAGGTTAGGAGGTCTGCCAAATAAAATTTCAAATGGGCTGAGATTCACTTGAGCTCTGATTCTCATTCTCATGTAGGTAAGCACAATAGGTAATACTTTTGTCCATGGCAGACCTGTTTCTTCACAACATTTGGCTAACTTGGGCTTTAATGTACCATTTTCTCTTTCCACAGCACCTCCACTCTGTGGATGATAAGCACAATGTGTGCGCAAGGTTATTCCCAGGAATTTACCAACCTCAGTCAATGCAGTGTTTACAAAATGTGTGCCATTATCACTGCTGATCTTCTCTGGAATGCCCCATCTAGGAATGATTTCTGTTTAGCAGTGCTTTAGTCACTGCATTACTGTTTGCATGTTTTGCAGGGAAAACTTCAACCCATTTACTAAACACGTCCACTATTACTAGTGCATATTTCTTTCCTTCAGCTGGTGTGAGTTCAACAAAATCCATCATCAAATGTTCAAAAGGTTTCTCTGGTGGAGGGTGTGCAACTTGCGATGTGTGTAATGCCTTTCCTACATTATGTGTGGCACAAACCATACATGACTGACAGTATTTTTGCGCATATGAACTGAACCCTTTTGTGAACCACTGAGCAGTGAGTGCATTCAGCATCCCCCCTTTTGACACATGGTCCAACCCATGTGTCAATTTTGAAAAATGAGGAAAAAAATGTTTAGGTAGACAGGGTTTACCATCAGGTCCCATCCAAACACCATCCATATGAGTTGCACCCACAGAGGACCAAATGCGTCCGGAGGACCAAATTTCATCTGCAGAGGCAAAAGTTTGCAAAGCATGGAGATCTGTGAGGGAGTCTTCTGCCTGCAAAGAGAGGGAAGCGAAAACAGGAAAAGATTTAGCTGCTTGCTTAGCTGCAGCATCAGCTCTGGCATTGCCACAAGCAACAGGATCGTCTGAGTTAGTGTGAGCCGCACACTTACAGACCGAGATTGCTGTAGGCAAAAGGATCGCATCAAGAAGATCAGAAACCTGCTTGGAGTTCAGAATAGTTTTACCATCTGATTTAAGGAAATGCCTGTGTTTCCACAGCGCACCAAAGTCATGAACAACACCAAAAGCATATCTGGAATCTGTGTAAATAGTGACAGACTTACCAGCTGCCAACTTACAAGCTTCAGTAAGTGCAATAAGCTCAGTAGTTTGAGCAGAGAAATGTTTAGGAAGAGAACCAGACAACAAAGTGTCATGTGAAGAACATACTGCAAACCAAACACAGTTAGTACCTGTGGCTGGATCACGCAAAGCTGATCCATCTACAAAAAGAATCATGTCAGAGTTTGGAAGAGGAGTCTCTAAAAGATCAGGTCGGGGTGTAAAAACTTGTTCCAAAACAGCTTCACAGTCATGAGGCTCCCCATCCTCAGGAGTCGGAAGCAAAGTAGCAGGATTCAGAACAGTACAACGTTTAACAGTGACATTTGGCATATCACAGAGGTGTATCTGAGCCAACGAGTAGTTGAAAGATGTGAAGTTTTCTGCTCGAGAAGAATAAAGGCAACAGCATGAGGAACCAAAACAGTCAAATTAGCGTAGCCCACAATATCTTGGGAGGCCAGGACAGCTTTCTCTGCAGCTGCAACAGCACGAAGACAACCAGGCAGGCCTGCAGTCACAGAGTCCAGTTTTGCTGAGAAATGAGCCACTGGCCTTTGCCTGCCCCATGTTCCTGCATAAGAACAGATGTCATACAACCATGCTTCTCATCAACTGCCTGTATGAAAGGTTTATGAGGATCTGGAATGCCAAGTGTTGGTGCTGTTTGAAGAGCCAGCTTAAGCTGACTAAAGGCTGGAGCTGCATGTCAGAACTGCAGCTGCCTTTACCATGGATAAGAGCACCTAAGAGAGCTTCGAGAAAAGAGTAGTTAGGAATAAAGTTCCTGCAGTAAGATGTTATACCTAAGAATGACATAAGCTGTTTTTTAGTAACCAGTTTAGGAATGATCTGAACTGCAGCAACACGTTTAGGAGAAAGTGAGCGCCCATCCTTAAAAATCACATGACCCAAAAAGGTGACTTCGTCCTGTACAAACTGTAACTTAGAAAGGCTGGCTTTATGGCCATAAGAAGGAAGATGTTTCAACAGATTCACTGTCTTTTTCACACTGTTGTTTAGATGGACCACATAAAAGGATGTCATCCACATACTGCAAAAGAGCAGAGCCTGTGGTTGATTGAAGTTAATCCAGACTAGCTTTGAGGGCAGCATTGTAAATAGTGGGACTTTCACAGTACCCCTGGCATAACCGGGTAAAAGTCCAAGATCTCCCTTCAAACTAAAAAGCAAACCAAAATGGGCTATCAGGGTGCACTGGCGACAAGTCAACCACTGAGAAAAACTGTGCATCTGATGTAATTTGAGACAAAATAGTGTGTGGGTTGGGCACAGTAGGAGCATGTGGCTGAACTGCAGCATTCACCGCTTGGAGGTCCTGTACAAAACGCCATTCATCTGGCTGGCCAGCATCTTTAATCTTTTTAACAGGAAACAATGGAGTAAGCACAGGTGAATTTTCAAAAGGAACAATAACGCCTGTTTTCTGAAAAGATTGAAAAACAGGTTTAATCCCTTTAATTGCTTCAGGCTTAAAAGGGTATTGTTTTTTACATGGACAAAAGTCTGATTTAGGGGTGACAATTACTGGTTCACAGCCTTTTATCAACCCCACATCATATTTGCTCTTAGCCCAAAGATCATTGGGCACTTCAGCCAACATGGGTATCGAAGACAAATCTGTTTCAGATAAAAAACATGCTTCAAAATGTGATTCTGTGGTAGGAATTAAGTCCACAGTTCTTTGACAATGCATTGTACTCAAAAATGTTTTTTTGTATGCTGACAATCGTTCAGAAAACATCAAATTTGGATCAGCAGGTGAAACGGTCCACTCCATTTCTTTCTGACATGTAGCAACAAACTCTCCCACACCTTGTCACTGCCAGTGTGTACGTTTGGCCAAGGAAATGTGAGGGCGAGTACCACAAACATTAAAAAAATCGAAGTGCTCTGGAGTGAGCGACACAGCCAATAAAGTAGGCGCACATATTTTTTCACTTCTTCTCATAGTCATCGTCAGGCCCCAAAGAAATGTGTGATGTGCAGTGCAAATCAGTAGGTTGCATGAAATCAGAAAGGGGTGAAACTAACGCTTTTGCTTCTTCCACTAGTTGTTGTGAAAAAGGAGAGCTGGGAAGTTTCCACTCATAAGCATATGTAAGTGCCGATGAATCAAACTGCACTGCTGTGAAAACTTTGTCAGGCTGTAACATAACCTTAACACCCTCTGGTGTAGAAGTTAAAATAATGCCTAATTTACACATGAGATCACAGCCCATCAGGTTAATGGGACACAACTCTGATAACAAAAATGAGTGTTTGAAGGAGAGCTCATCGGGAGTGACAACACGCAATGGGCATTGTCATTTTCTCCTTCACAACCTGGCCTGATGCAGACATACAGTAAACGTGGTTTCCACTTAACTTTGGAGGACAATCAAACTCCCCTGACGTCACTACTGATGAACATAAGTTCCTATATTCTGAGAGAAATATCTTTGCTCTAGGACGGAAATAGCATGCAAAACTTTACTACGTGAATCACAGTCGGCAAGCGTTGCTTCACTACACAGAGCAGGAAGAATGTGTGAGTGTGTTTGTGCTATCACCCATTAGTGGAGGCTCCGCTGCCGCGTGACGTCCAGAACCTGCCTCCCACCCTCAGTCAGCCTTTTGCCCAATTTCATCACTTTTTAGCTGTGGACAGTCCTTCTTCCAGTGTCCAGTCTGGCCACAGTAAAAACAAATATTCGGATCATAGCTCTGGCGTGGCCCATTTCGACCTCCTCTCCCACACGTCCACGTCTTCGACTTCGGCCTCGTCCTCTGTTTACACCAACTGCGTAATACATGGTCATGGTTGCCAAATGCAGCTCCTTTTCACACTTGTCCCTTTTGGTTGTCTTACGCGTCTCAACTTGGTTCTGAGCATGGCGAGCATATCGGCGAACGTCAGCCAAACCAGGACCCTCACACCATCCCACGTAAACGTTCTTTACTTCAGTGGCGACATCTATATAGTATTGTCTGGGTCCCGTTAAAACATGTATTTTTCCCATCTAATTCCTTGTTTGCTTTAAAACAAGTATTCCCCATTTTCTATCCCTTCAGTAGCCAACCAGTTTGTATGGAGTACACTGGAGCAACTTGACTGATCAGTAAAACACTGCTTTTGTTGTCACCGCAAGGCTTCCCCCGTCGGTTGTTTCACTGAGACACAACTGAGTAACTACAACTCAACACAGTTTATACACATAACATTCATATACATACTAACAAACAAACAAACAATAATTTATCGCAATTTTCTCATCTCTGTTTGAACGTACACCCAGGTAAATATTCCTGTAGTCTTCTCATACCGACTATGGACCCATTCATTGTTTAACTTCACTGTTTTGCAAATCCTAATTGAATATTACACATTGACATTGAACTTTACTGGATAAGCAGGTCTTCATTGCATTCAGCAGCCTATATGTGAGCATCTATGTGTAAGTTGTTCTTCTTTGCATTTATCAGCAGCAAGCAATTCTTCACTGCACATGCATATGTAAATAGTAAAACAATTCCAATGTGTTAGCGAAACCTTCTATATCACAGTGGTTTCTAAGATCTATTTTAAGTTCTTTGCCATCAGTGAGATGACATAGTTTACAAAGTGTGTCAAATTATCACTGAAGATCTTTTCAGGAATTTCAAATCTAGAAATGAGTTATTTTACGCGTGATTTTGCTACTGAGAGTGCATCTGCTTGTGCACATGGAAATATTTCAGACCATTTGGTAAAAACCTCTGTTGTCACTGAGTAGAATCGTTTCCCTTAACATTAATTTAGTTCAATGAAATCTACACAATAATGAAATAATGAAATACAAACAAATATGTTGAAAAAGATACACTGGCTTAGGGAATTATCTTCGTTTTGGTCTTAGATTGCCCTGTGGAATGTATTTTGCACATATTTGACCTGCTAGACAAAACTTTATTCATTTATTTATTCTAAAAAAAAAATTCAATAATTAGTAAAACCATATGCTGTAAAAACCTTGTTCATTATTGCTTCCATCCCTCCTGTTGAGACATGACATGGTCCGTGGCTCAATACTGCAGCATATTTAAACAAATTCTTTGGCAGTATGGTTTTCCTTCCGGTCATTCATACGAGTCTATTGTAGATGGCAATTGAATAACATCTAATAATGCTAAAATATTTGTAGTTTATACATTTAGCTGTGGATGTCAACATACCTGTTTTTCCAATGCTGTGTTAACACATGTACAGTTGAGAAGGCATACTGACTGTCAGTGTAAACGTTAACAACCTTTTTGTTATTTAATTTACAAGCTTCAGTTAAAGCTACCAATTCGACTGCTTGAACAGAGTAATTTTTTGGTAGTGGTTGTTTTAAGAAAACTTCAGTTTCTGTTACTACTGCAAATCCTGTAGCATTTGTGCCATCAGGGTTTTTTGCTTGACCTGTTGAATAAATATAGTTATTTCTGCATTTTCATAACGTATATCAGTTAAGTCTGGCCTGGGTAAAACACTGATGGTTATTTCTGACATGCAATCATGAGGCTTTCCATCTGTGGGGTAGGTAGCAGTGTGGATGGATTAAGTGTAGCACATCTCTCGACAACAAGGTGTGGCTGTGAAAGAAGAACTGTTATGTAGGAGAGATGTCTGGTAAAGATATTTTGTTAAGTAACCATATCACAGCCACTGCATGAGGTACCTTAAGTGTTAATGGGTGAAATAACACCATTATTGTTGATGCCTGCACTGCCAATGGCTTCTGGCCATTGATTCAAAAGTACGATCTCGTCCCTGTTTCCCCCTTTCAGTGGACACTGGCCCCTAATTACCGCAATTCAGCAGGGGGTCTTTCATTAGGAGTACTGGACTCCCCCGTGCACGGTTTCAGCTCCGACCCTGGAAAGCGGAAAAAACGTTGAGATCTGGTTTGAGGACCCAATTGTTGAGAAAAGTCTCTCAATGAGACTCAGAGTTGCTGGAGTCAGTTAATGCAAATGTTTAATCTTGCAGCAAGTTCAAGAATGTGTGTGTGTATGGGTGTATGTGTGCGAACGTGTGTGAGTTTGTGTGTGTGAGAGTTTAAAGAACCTGTTATCCACAGGCCGGTCTTAACTAGTATGGCACAGGTCCAGCCTGTCTCATCTTTTTTGGAAGGTCCAGCGCTCGGCCGTAACCCTTCTGTCTGTTTGGACTCTCACATACATTCGGTTAATCATAGAAAAACGAGAACAAAACTTTTTAGCCCCTTAAATTCATAAAACAGACATGGTGCAGTTATTTCCATTCTAGAAAATAAGAGTAATCACCACCATTCCTATAAATTCTGGATATTCTAACAATCTGAATCTTTTTTAAATGTTCGATGAAGCCCTTTGCTGTTCTGTTTAGAGACTCAGCTGATCATAAACCAAGTTTTGCTCTTGAACCAAGCTTCTAAACTCTTCACCTTTTTCATTTCTCAGTTAGTATTCACTTTAAAACTGATTAAAAGAAAAATTAAATGAATGCCTATCAACAAATGTGGGATCTAAACTCTAGTGCTTTCTCTAAAATAATTTCCTTTCTCAATTCAGGAATGTGTGTGTGTAAGTCACAACACCCGTGACACCAAAACGGCTTTCTTTTCTCTCTTTTCTCTACACTCTGCACTGTGAGCACACACACCAAATCAGAAAGGCTTTTTTCTCTCTTTTCTACATTATGGACTGTGGGGACACAAAACCGCTCTCTCTCTTTTTTTTTTTTTGATTGTGTGCCAGGGCGTTGTCTCACGTATTAGATTATGCTTAAGATACGAATGGGTTTATCAGTCACATCAGAATCCATACATACTGATCCTCCCGTAATAAAATGGTCGGATCTTATCAAACACACTTTGTTTCTTGTGACAAATCAGCGAAACAGCGTATACACGTCAAGACACTGAATCAAGTTTGCCACAAGAACTCATAAGTTTGGCAGTATTGCTCTGCCGTCAGCAATCATACACCCATTTTATTTTCATGAGACATGTGCACAAAGCCTGTTCAGCTGCAAGAAGGTCTAAATGTCCATCAATAATTGCTAGAAAACATGAAAGAAAATTTTCGAAAATCAAACCACACATGATCATAAGTGGGAGAGGAGGTGTTCAGCTGCAAGAAGGTGTGAATGTCCACCCATAATACCTGAAAAATGGGTAAAAAAAAAGGTGCGAATGCCCAACCATACATCATCAAAAGCAGGAGTGCATGTGTTCGGCTACAAGAAGGTGTGAACGTCCAACCAAAGTTTGTAAAAAGCAGTTAAGAAAAGGTTCGAATATCCAACCATACATAATCAAAAGCGGGAGCAGAGCTGTTCGACTGCAAGTAGGTGTGAATGTCAGATCATAATTTGCAAAAAGCTGATGAGAAAGGGTGAGAATGCCCGACTATACACCATCAAATGCGGGAGCGGAGTTGTTCGGCTGTGAGTAGGTGTGAATCTCCGACCATAATTGCTGAAAAATGTGTTAGAAAAGGTAAGAATGCCGGTCCATACATCAACAAAAGCGAGAGAGGTTGTGTTCGGCTGCAAGTAGGTGTGAATGTCCAGCCATAATTACTCACAAACGGGTAAGAAAAGGTAGTATTGCCAGACCATATATGATCAAAACAGGGAGCGGAGGTGGTTAAGCTGCAAGAAGGTTTGAATGTCCGACTAAAGTTCAAATATATTAAAGAAAGCGGGAGGAGAGGTCTTCGGATGAGAGTGGTTGAAAATTTCCGACCATAATGTATAAAATGCGGTGAAAAAAAGGTGTGATAGAACACTAAAAGGTGGAGCGGAAGTGTTCGGCTGCAAGAAGGTGTGAATGTCCGACTATATTTGGTGAAAAGCAGGTGAAGCAAGGTCTGAATGCCCAACCTTACATCATCAAAAGCGAGATCAGAGGTGTTTGGCTGCAAGAAGGCCATAGTTTGCCAAAAGCGGTTAAGGTGCGAATGTCCGACTAAATATCAACAAAATTTGGGGCGGAGGTCTTCGGATGCAAGTGGGTGTGAATGTCCGACTATATTTGGTGAAAAGCAGGTGAAGCAAGGTCTGAATGCCCAACCTTACATCATCAAAAGCGAGATCAGAGGTGTTTGGCTGCAAGAAGGCCATAGTTTGCCAAAAGCGGGTAAGGTGCGAATGACCGACTAAATATAAACAAAAGTGGGGGCGGAGGTCTTCGGATGCAGGTGGGTGTGAATATCCCACCATACAAGTATGGTGGAGAGGAAGCTGTGAATGGCCGACTATAGTAAAAGGCGGGTGAGAGAAGGTGCGAATGTCAAACCATACATAATCAAAACAGGGAGCGGAGGTGTTCTGCTGTAAGAAGGTGTGAATGTCCAACCATAGTTGGTAAAAAGCGGGTAAGAAAAGGTTAAAATACCCGACTGTACACAATCAATAGCGGGAGCGGAGTTGTTCGGCTACTAAAAGGTGTGAAAGTCCGACCATGGTTTGTAAAAAGCGGGTAAGAAAAGGTGCAAATGCCCGACAATGTATGATCAAAAGAGGGAGTGGAGGTTTTCGGCTGCAAGAAGGTCTGAATGTCCAACCATAATTTGTAAAAACCGGGGAAGAAAAGGCTCGAAAGCCCGACTATACACCATCAAAAGTGGGAGCGGAGGTGTTCAGCTGCAAGACGGTCTGAATGTCCATCAATAATTGCTAGAAATCATGAAAGAAAATTTTCGAATATCAAACTGCACATGATCATAAGCGGGAGAGGAGGTGTTCAGCTGCAAGAAGGTGTGAATGTCTACCCATAATTACTGAAAAATGGGTAAGAAAAGGTGCGAATGCCTAACCATACATCATCAAAAGAGGGAGCGGAGGTGTTCCGCTGTAAGACGGTGTGAATGTCCGACCATAGATGGTAAAAAGCGGGTAAGAAAAGGTTAAATTACCCGACTGTACACAATCAAAAGAGGGAGCGGAGTTGTTCAGCTAAGAGAAGGTGTGAAAGTCTGACCTTGGTTTGTAAAAAGCGGGTAAGAAAAGGTTCGTATGCCCGAATATACACCATCAAAAGCGGAAGCGGAGTTGTTCGGCTGTGAGTAGGTGTGAATCTCCAACCATAATTGCTGAAAAATGTGTTAGAAAAGGTAAAAATGCCGGTCCATACATAATCAAAATCGGGAGAGGTGGTGTTCAGCTGCAAGAAGGTGTGAATGTCCACCCATACATCATCAAAAGCAGGAGTGCATGTGTTCGGCTACAAGAAGGTGTGAACGTCCAACCAAAGTTTGTAAAAAGCAGTTAAGAAAAGTTTCGAATATCCAACCATACATAATCAAAAGCGGGAGCAGAGCTGTTCGACTGCAAGTAGGTGTGAATGTCAGATCATAATTTGCAAAAAGCTGATGAGAAAGGGTGAGAATGCCCGACTATACACCATCAAATGCGGGAGCGGAGTTGTTCGGCTGTGAGTAGGTGTGAATCTCCGACCATAATTGCTGAAAAATGTGTTAGAAAAGGTAAGAATGCCGGTCCATACATCATCAAAAGCGAGAGAGGTTGTGTTCGGCTGCAAGTAGGTGTGAATGTCCAGCCATAATTACTCACAAACGGGTAAGAAAGGGTAGTATTGCCAGACCATATATGATCAAAACAGGGAGCGGAGGTGGTTCAGCTGCAAGAAGGTTTGAATGCCCGACTAAAGTTCAAATATATTAACAAAAGCGGGAGGAGAGGTCTTCGGATGAGAGTGGTTGAAAATTTCCAACCATAATGTATAAAATGCGGTGAAAAAAAGGTGTGATAGAACACTAAAAGGTGGAGCGGAAGTGTTCGGCTGCAAGAAGGTGTGAATGTCCGACTATATTTGGTGAAAAGCAGGTGAAGCAAGGTCTGAATGCCCAACCTTACATCATCAAAAGCGAGATCAGAGGTGTTTGGCTGCAAGAAGGCCATAGTTTGCCAAAAGCGGGTAAGGTGCGAATGTCCGACTAAATATCAACAAAATTTGGGGCGGAGGTCTTCGGATGCAAGTGGGTGTGAATGTCCGACTATATTTGGTGAAAAGCAGGTGAAGCAAGGTCTGAATGCCCAACCTTACATCATCAAAAGCGAGATCAGAGGTGTTTGGCTGCAAGAAGGCCATAGTTTGCCAAAAGCGGGTAAGGTGCGAATGACCGACTAAATATCAACAAAAGTGGGGGCGGAGGTCTTCGGATGGAGGTGGGTGTGAATATCCCACCATACAAGTATGGTGGAGAGGAAGCTGTGAATGGCCGACCATAGTAAAAGGCGGGTGAGAGAAGGTGCGAATGTCAAACCATACATAATAAAAACAGGGAGCGGAGGTGTTCTGCTGTAAGAAGGTGTGAATGTCCAACCATAGTTGGTAAAAAGCGGGTAAGAAAAGGTTAAAATACCCGACTGTACACAATCAATAGCGGGAGCGGAGTTGTTCGGCTACTAAAAGGTGTGAAAGTCTGACCATGGTTTGTAAAAAGCGGGTAAGAAAAGGTGCGAATGCCCGACAATGTATGATCAAAAGACGGAGTGGAGGTTTTCGGCTGCAAGAAGGTCTGAATGTCCAACCATAATTTGTAAAAACCGGGGAAGAAAAGGCTCGAAAGCCCGACTATACACCATCAAAGGTGGGAGCGGAGGTGTTCAGCTGCAAGACGGTCTGAATGTCCATCAATAATTGCTAGAAAACATGAAAGAAAATGTTCGAATATCAAACTGCACATGATCATAAGCGGGAGAGGAGGTGTTCAGCTGCAAGTAGGTGTGGATGTTCGACCATAATTTGTAAAAAGCGGGAAAGAAAAGGTTCGAATGCCCGACTATATATTAACAAAAGTGGGAGGAGAGGTCTTCGGATGAGAGTGGGTGAGAATTTCCAACCATAATCTATAAAATACGGTGAAAAAAAATATGTGAATGCCTCATAGAACACTAAAAGCGGAAGTGTTCGGCTGCAAGAAGGTGTGAATGTCCGACTATATTTGGTGAAAAGCAGGTGAAGCAAGGTCTGAATGCCCAACCTTACATCATCAAAAGCGAGATCAGAGGTGTTTGGCTGCAAGAAGGCCATAGTTTGCCAAAAGCGGGTAAGGTGCGAATGACCGACTAAATATCAACAAAAGTGGGGGCGGAGGTCTTCGGATGGAGGTGGGTGTGAATTTCCCACCATACAAGTATGGTGGAGAGGAAGCTGTGAATGGCCGACCATAGTAAAAGGCGGGTGAGAGAAGGTGCGAATGTCAAACCATACATAATAAAAACAGGGAGCGGAGGTGTTCTGCTGTAAGAAGGTGTGAATGTCCAACCATAGTTGGTAAAAAGCGGGTAAGAAAAGGTTAAAATACCCGACTGTACACAATCAATAGCGGGAGCGGAGTTGTTCGGCTACTAAAAGGTGTGAAAGTCTGACCATGGTTTGTAAAAAGCGGGTAAGAAAAGGTGCGAATGCCCGACAATGTATGATCAAAAGACGGAGTGGAGGTTTTCGGCTGCAAGAAGGTCTGAATGTCCAACCATAATTTGTAAAAACCGGGGAAGAAAAGGCTCGAAAGCCCGACTATACACCATCAAAGGTGGGAGCGGAGGTGTTCAGCTGCAAGACGGTCTGAATGTCCATCAATAATTGCTAGAAAACATGAAAGAAAATGTTCGAAAATCAAACTGCACATGATCATAAGCGGGAGAGGAGGTGTTCAGCTGCAAGAAGGTGTGAATGTCTACCCATAATTACTGAAAAATGGGTAAGAAAAGGTGCGAATGCCTAATCATACATCATCAAAAGAGGGAGCGGAGGTGTTCCGCTGTAAGACGGTGTGAATGTCCGACCATAGATGGTAAAAAGCGGGTAAGAAAAGGTTAAATTACCCGACTGTACACAATCAAAAGAGGGAGCGGAGTTGTTCAGCTAAGAGAAGGTGTGAAAGTCCGACCTTGGTTTGTAAAAAGCGGGTAAGAAAAGGTTCGTATGCCCGAATATACACCATCAAAAGCGGAAGCGGAGGTGTTCGGCTGCAAGATATTGTGAACGTCCGACCAAAGTTTGTAAAAAGCAGTTAAGAAAAGGTTCGAATATCTAACCAAACATAATCAAAAGCGGGAGCAGAGCTGTTCGACTGGAAGTAGGTGTGAATGTCAGATCATAATTTGCAAAAAGCTGATGAGAAAGGGTGAGAATGCCCGACTATACACCATCAAATGCGGTAGCGGAGTTGTTTGGCTGTGAGTAGGTGTGAATCTCTAACCATAATTGCTGAAAAATGTGTTAGAAAAGGTAAAAATGCCGGTCCATACATCATCAAAATCTGGAGAGGTGGTGTTCAGCTGCAAGAAGGTCTAAATGTCCATCAATAATTGCTAGAAAACATGAAAGAAAATTTTCGAAAATCAAACCACACATGATCATAAGTGGGAGAGGAGGTGTTCAGCTGCAAGAAGGTGTGAATGTCCACCCATAATACCTGAAAAATGGGTAAAAAAAAGGTGCGAATGCCCAACCATACATCATCAAAAGCAGGAGTGCATGTGTTCGGCTACAAGAAGGTGTGAACGTCCAACCAAAGTTTGTAAAAAGCAGTTAAGAAAAGGTTCGAATATCCAACCAAACATAATCAAAAGCGGGAGCAGAGCTGTTCGACTGCAAGTAGGTGTGAATGTCAGATCATAATTTGCAAAAAGCTGATGAGAAAGGGTGAGAATGCCCGACTATACACCTTCAAATGCGGGAGCGGAGTTGTTCGGCTGTGAGTAGGTGTGAATCTCCGACCATAATTGCTGAAAAATGTGTTAGAAAAGGTAAGAATGCCGGTCCATACATCATCAAAAGCGAGAGAGGTTGTGTTCGGCTGCAAGTAGGTCTACATGTCCATCAATAATTGCTAGAAAACATGAAAGAAACTTTTCGAAAATCAAACCGCACATGATCATAAGTGGGATAGGAGGTGTTCAGCTGCAAGGTGTGAATGTCCACCCATAATTCCTGAAAAATGGGCAAAAAAAAGGTGTGAATGCCCAACCATACATCATCAAAAGCAGGAGTGGAAGTGTTCGGCTACAAGAAGGTGTGAACGTCCAACCAAAATATGTAAAAAGAAGTTAAGAAAAGGTTCGAATATCCAACCAAACATAATCAAAAGCGGGAGCAGAGCTGTTCGACTGCAAGTAGGTGTGAATGTCAGATCATAATTTGCAAAAAGCTGATGAGAAAGGGTGAGAATGCCCGACTATACATCATCAAATGCGGGAGCGGAGTTGTTCGGCTGTGAGTAGGTGTGAATCTCCGACCATAATTGCTGAAAAATGTGTTAGAAAAGGTAAAAATGCCAGTCCATACATCATCAAAAGCGAGAGGGGTTGTGTTCGGCTGCAAGTAGGTGTGAATGTCCAGCCATAATTACTCACAAACGGGTAAGAAAAGGTAGTATTGCCAGACCATATATGATCAAAACAGGGAGCGGAGGTGGTTCAGCTGCAAGAAGGTTTGAATGTCCGACTAAAGTTCAAATATATTAAAGAAAGCGGGAGGAGAGGTCTTCGGATGAGAGTGGTTGAAAATTTCCGACCATAATGTATAAAATGCGGTGAAAAAAAGGTGTGATAGAACACTAAAAGGTGGAGCGGAAGTGTTCGGCTGCAAGAAGGTGTGAATGTCCGACTATATTTGGTGAAAAGCAGGTGAAGCAAGGTCTGAATGCCAAACCTTACATCATCAAATGCGAGATCAGAGGTGTTTGGCTGCAAGAAGGCCATAGTTTGCCAAAAGCGGGTAAGGTGCGAATGTCCGACTAAATATCAAAAAAATTTGGGGCAGAGGTCTTCGGATGCAAGTGGGTGTGAATATCCAACCATACAAGTATGGTGGAGAGGAAGCTGTGAATAGCCGACCATAGTTTGGAAAAAGCGGGTAAGAAAAGGTTTGAATACCCGAACATACACCATCAAAAGAGGGAGCGGAGGTGTTCCGCTGTACGAAGGTGTGAATGTCCGACCATAGTTGGTAAAAAGCGGGTAAGAAAAGGTTAAAATACCCGACTGTACACAATCAATAGCGGGAGCGGATGTGTTCGGCTACAAGAAGGTGTGAAAGTCCGACCATGGTTTGTAAAAACCGGGAAGAAAAGGCTCGAAAGCCCGACTATACACCATCAAAAAGAAGGTTTGAATGTCCATCAATAATTGCTTTAAAACAAGAAAGTAAATTTTCGAATATCAAATCGTACATGAACATAAGCGGGAGAGGAGGTGTTCCGCTGTAAGACGGTGTGAATGTCCGACCATAGTTGGTAAAAAGCGGGTAAGAAAAGGTTAAAATACCCGACTGTACACAATCAATAGCGGGAGCGGAGTTGTTCGGCTGTGAGTAGGTGTGATTCTCCAACCATAATTGCTGAAAAATGTGTTAGAAAAGGTAAGAATGCCGGACAATACAACATCAAAAGCGGGAGAGGTGGTGTTCGGCTGCAAGTAGGTGTGAATGTCCATTAATAATTGCTTTAAAACATGAAAGAAAATTTTCGAATATCAAACCTTACATGATCATTAGCGGGAGAGGAGGTGTTCAGCTGCAAGAAGATGTGAATATCCACCTATAATTACTGAAAAATGGGTAGGAAAAGATGCGAATGTCCAACCATAAATCATCAAAAGCAGGAGTGGAGTTGTTCAGCTACAAGAAGGTATGAAAGTCCAACCATGGTTTGTAAAAAGCGGGTAAGAGAAGGTTCGAATACCCGAATATATACCATCAAAAGCGGAAGCGGGGGTGTTCGGCTGCAAGAAGGTGTGAACGTCCGACCAAAGTTTGTAAAAAGCAGTTAAGAAAAGGTTTGAATATCCAACCGAACATAATCAAAAGCGGGAGCAGAGCTGTTCGACTTCAAGTAGGTGTGAATATCAGATCATAATTGCTGAAAAATGTGTTAGAAAAGGTAAGAAGGCCGGACCATATATCATCAAAAGCGGGAGAGGTTGTGTTCGGCTGCAAGAAGGTGTGAATGTCCAGCCATAATTACTCACAAACGGGTAAGAAAAGGTACTATTGCCAGACCATATATGATCAAAACAGGGAGCGGAGGTGGTTCAGCTGCAAGAAGGTTTGAATGTCCAACTAAAGTTTGTAAAAAGCGGGTAAGACAAGGTGTGAATGCCCGACAATGTATGATCAAAAGAGGAGCGGAGGTTTTCGGCTGCAAGAAGGTCTGAATGTCCACCCATAATTACTGAAAAATGGGTAAGAAAAGGTGCGAAAGCCCAACCGCACATGATCATAAGTGGATGAGAAGGTGTTCGACTGCAAGTAGGTGTGAATGTAATCAATGTCTAGATAGATTTCAACAAAAAACAACGTTGTACTTTGCAGTAAAAGAAAGTGCAAATCAAAAGTTTTAGGAATCCGAGAATACGCTTATTTTCATGAGTTCTGCACGATTTCGGATTTTATGTATAAAATGAATTTCTTCACGCAAACTAAGTTAACACTGCTTTGTCCTTCATATGTACCCATTTCTACATATATTTCAAGCATAAACTTCCTCATATTACCCTGAATGAGAAAGAGCCACACTTGTGATTAAGCCATACCTCCCTTTTGAGGAGTTCTGCATGATTTAGGATTTTATCTATAAAATTAATTCCTTCACTCAAACTATGTTAAAACGGCTTTTACCTTCATATATATCAATGTCTCGATAGATTTAAACAAAAAAAAAAACAACGTTGTACTTTGCAATAAAAGAAAGAGCAAATCAAAAGTTTTAGGAATCCGACAATAAGCTTATTTTCATGAGTTCTGCACGATTTCGGATTTTATGTATAAAATGAATTCATTCACTCAAACCAAGTTAAAACTGCTTTTTCCTTCATATTTATCAATGTCTAGATCGACTTCAACAAAGAACAACATTGTATTTTGCAGTAGAAGAAAGAGCAAAACTGAAGGATCAGGAATCCGAGAATAAGCTTCTTTTCATACGTTCTGCATGATTTGGGATTTTATGTATAAAATGAATTCCTTCACTCAAACTAAGTTAACACTGCTTTGTCCTTCATATGTACCCATTTCTACATATATTTCAAGCATTAACTTCCTCATACTACCCTGAATGAGAAAGAACCACACTTGTGATTAAGCCATACGCCCCTTTTGAGGAGTTCTGCATGATTTGGGATTTTATCTATAAAATCAATTCCTTCACTCAAACTATGTTAAAACGGCTTTTACCTTCATATTTATCAATGTTTCGATATATTTAAACAAAAAAAAACAACATTGTACTTTGCAGTAAAAGAAAGAGCCAATCAAAAGTTTTAGGAATCCGAGAATAAGCTTATTTTCATGAGTTCTGCACGATTTCGGATTTTATGTATAAAATGAATTAATTCACTCAAACCAAGTTAAAACTGCTTTTTCCTTCATATTTATCAATGTCTAGATCGACTTCAACAAAGAACAACATTGTATTTTGCAGTAGAAGAAAGAGCAACACTGAAGGATCAGGAATCCGAGAATAAGCTTATTTTCTTATGGGCAAGTGGGAACTGCTTTGTCCTTCATATTAATCAATGTGTAGATGGATTTCGACTTCTTCTACTGCAAAGTCCAATATTTTTCTTTGTTGAAGTCGATCTAGACATTGATGAATATGGAAGGACAAAGCAGATTTAACTTGGTTTGAGCAAAGCAATTCATTTTATAGCAAAATCCGAAATCGTGCAGAACTCATGAAAGCAGGCTTATACTCGGATTCCTGAAACTTTAGATTTGCTCTTTCTTTTACTGCAAAGTACAACGTTGTTTTTTTGTTTAAATATTTCTAGACATGGTAAATATGAAGGACAAATCAGTTTTAACATAGTTTGAGTGAAGTAATGCATTTTATAAGCAAAATCCCAAATCATGCAGAACTCACGAAATGCTTTTTCTCGCTTTTCACTGCTTTTTACAAACTTTGGTCGGACGTTCACACCTTCTTGCATCCGAACACCTCCGCTTCCGCTTTTGATGATGTATATTCGGGCATTTGAACCTTTTTTTACCCGCTTTTTACAAACCATTGTCGGACTTTCACACCTTCTTGCAGCCGAACACCACCTCTCCCACTTTTGATGATGTATGGTCCAGTATTCTTACCTTTTCTAACACATTTTTCAGCAATTATGGTCGGACATTCACACCTACTCACAGCTGGACACCTCCGCTCCCGCTTTTGATCATACAATGTCGGGACATCGCTCCTTGTCTTACCAGCTTTTTACAAACTTTAGTCGAACATTCACACCTTCTTGCAGCTGAACACCTCCGCTCCCGCTTTTGATGATGTATAGTCGGGCTTTCGAGCCTTTTCTTACCCGGTTTTTACAAATTATGGTTGGACATTCAGACCTTGCAGCCGAACACCTCCGCTCTCTCTTTTGATCATACATTGTCGGGCATTCGCACCTTTTCTTACCCGCTTTTTACAAACCATGGTCGGACTTTCACACCTTCTTGTAGCCGAACAACTCCGCTCCCGCTATTGATTGTGTACAGTCGGGTATTTTAACCTTTTCTTACCCGCTTTTTACCAACTATTGTTGGAGATTCACACCGTCTTACAGCGGAACACCTCCGCTCCCTCTTTTCATGATGTATGGTTAGGCATTCGCACCTTTTATTACCCATTTTTCAGTAATTATGGGTAGACATTCACACCTTCTTGCAGCTGAACACCTCCTCTCCTGCTTATGATCATGTGCAGTTTGATATTCGAAAATTTTCTTTCATGTTTTCTAGAAATTATTGATGGACATTCAGACCGTCTTGAAGCTGAACACCGTCTTGAAGCTGAACACCTCCGCTCCCACTTTTGATGGTGTATAGTCGGGCTTTCGAGCCTTTTCTTCCCCGGTTTTTACAAATTATGGTTGGACATTCAGACCTTCTTGCAGCCGAAAACCTCCACTCCCTCTTTTGATCATACATTGTCGGGCATTCGCACCTTTTCTTACCCGCTTTTTACAAACCATGGTCGGACTTTCACACCTTCTTATAGCCGAACAACTCCACTCCCGCTATTGATTGTGTACAGTCGGGTATTTTAACCTTTTCTTACCCGCTTTTTACCAACTATTGTTGGAGATTCACACCGTCTTACAGCGGAACACCTCCGCTCCCTCTTTTGATGGTGTATGTACGGGCATTCGAACCTTTTCTTACCCGCTTTCTACAAACTATGGTCAGACATTCAAACCTTCTTGTAGCCGAACACATCCACTCCTGCTTTTGATGATGGGTATTCAAACCTACTTGTTGCCCGCTTTTCATTAATTATGGGTGGACATACACACCTTGTCGCAGCCAAACACCTCCGCTCCCTGTTTTGATCATGTATGATTGGACATTCGCACCTTTTCTCACCCGCTTTTTACTATGGTCGGCTATTCACAGCTTCCTCTCCACCATACTTGTATGGTGGGATATTCACACCCACTTGCATCCGAAGACCTCCGCCCCCACTTTTGTTGATATTTAGTCGGTCATTCGCAGCTTACCCGCTTTTGGCAAACTATGGCCTTCTTGCAGCCAAACACCTCTGATCTCGTTTTTGATGATGTAAGGTTGGGCATTCAGACCTTGCTTCACCTGCTTTTCACCAAATATAGTCGAACAGTCACACCTTCTTGCAGCCGAACACTTCTGCTCCACCTTTTAGTGTTCTATGGGGTATTCACACCTTTTTTTTCACCTTATTTTATTGATTACTGTTGGAAATTCTCACCCACTCTTATCCGAAGACCTCTCCTCCTGCTTTTGTTAATATATAGTCGGGCATTCAAACCTTTTCTTACCCGCTTTTTACAAATTATGGTCGAACATTCACACCTACTTGCAGCCGAACACCTCCGCTCCCGCTTTTGATGGTGTATAGTCGGGCTTTCGAGCCTTTTCTTCCCCGGTTTTTACAAAATTATTGTTGGACATTCAGACCTTCTTGCAGCCGAAAACCTCCGCTCCCTCTTTTGATCATACATTGTCGGGCATTCGCACCTTCTCTTACCCGCTTTTTACAAACCAGGGTCGGACTTTCACACCTTTTGGTAGCCGAACAACTCCGCTCCCGCTATTGATTGTGTACAGTCGGGTATTTTCACCTTTTCTTACCCGCTTTTTACCAACTATGGTCAGACATTCACACCTTCTTACAGTGGAACACCTCCGCTCCCTCTTTTGATAGTGTATGTTCGGGCATTCGAACCTTTTCTTACCCGTTTTTTACAAACTATGGTCGGACATTAAAACCTTCTTGTAGCCGAACACATCCACTCCTGCTTTTGATGATGTATGGTTGGGCATTCGTACCTTTTCTTACCCATTTTGCAGTAATTATGGGTGGACATTCACACCTTCTTGCATTTTAACACCTCCTCTCCCGCTTATGATCATGTGCGGTTTGATATTCGAAAATTCTCTTCCATGTTTTCTAGCAATTATTGGTGGACATTCAGACCTTCTTGCAGCTGAACACCTCCGCTCCAGCTGTTGATGGTGTATAGTCGGGCTTTTGAGCCTTTTCTTCCCCGATTTTTACTAATTATGGATGGACATTCAGACCTTCTTTCAGCCGAAAACCTCCGCTCCCTCTTTTGATCATACATTGTCGGGCATTCACACCTTTTCTTACCCGCTTTTTACAAACCATGGTCGGACTTTCACACCTTTTAGTAGCGGAACAACTCTGCTCCCGCTATTGATTGTGTACAATCGGGTATTTTAACCTTTTCTTACCTGCTTTTTGCCAACTATGGTCGGACATTCACACCTTCTTACAGCGGAACACCTCCGCTCCCGCATTTGATGATGTATAGTCGGGCATTCTCACCCTTTCTCATCAGCTTTTTGCAAATTATGATCTGATATTCACACCTACTTGCAGTCGAAAAGCTCTGCTCCCGCTTTTGATTATGTTTGGTTGGATATTCGAACCTTTTCTTAACTGCTTTTTACATATTTTGGTTGGACGTTCACACCTTCTTGTAGCCGAACACTTCCACTCCTGCTTTTGATGATGTATGGTTGGGCATTCACACCTTTTTTTTCCCATTTTTCAGGAATTATGGGTGGACATTCACACCTTGCAGCTGAACACCTCCTATCCCACTTATGATCATGTGCGGTTTGATTTTCGAAAAGTTTCTTTCATGTTTTCTAGCAATTATTGATGGACATTTAGACCTTCTTGCAGCTGAACACCACCTCTCCCGATTTTGATTATGTATGGACCGGCATTTTTACCTTTTCTAACACATTTCTAAATTGAGAAAGGAAATTATTTTAGAGGAAGCACTAGAGTTTAGATCCCACATTTGTTGATAGGCATTCATTTATTTCTTCACTTCTGATAAAAATGATAAGACTGACCTAAAGAATTGGAGGCCCATCACACTTTTAAACTTTGACTATAAACTTTTTAGCAAGGTTTTAACGACATGGATGTCCTCTGTTTTAGAGGAGGTAATTCACCCAGACCAGGCTTGTGCCATCTCAGAGAGACAACTCACCGACAGCCTCGTACTGATTCGAGACATCATTGATTACGCTAGAGACAGAAACACCCGGCTTGTCATCTTAAATTTAGACTTTGAAAAAGCTTTTGATCGGGTCTCGCATCAATATCTCTTTCAGGTGTTGCAGCCATCGAATAGGGCCCGATTGTTCCTACTTGGTGAGATTTGCTTGGTTGAGACGCTTGCTCCCCCCCCTTGCTCCTCGGCTGACCAAGTAGGAACAATCGGGCCCTATTCGATGGCTGCCTTGTCTTTTACTCTGTGCAAAAGACAAGGCAGCCACAAACACCACGGGAACACCGTATTGAGGCTTTGTTCTGACCACTCATTCGGTGTCGCGTTTCTTTCAAGCAATTCTCCCGGTTAGCCCACACTCGGCTCGCTCCCAGAGCTGTGTTAAAGTCTACTTCGCATTCACTCTCTTTTCTCAGCAGATTAAAAGAAAGTTTCATCTTGGGCTCCCTGAAACTTCCATCCTGCACCGCTGTTTGCTTTTTCACAAGAGCAGAGAAGAGCGCACCGTTCCCAGCGGCACTGCAGTACTGGGTCGATGCTTGGAGTGAACGGAGCAAAGCTTCTTTTTCAACTCCTATTCTTAAAAATCCATTTAATATGTAGTCCTCGTATAGAGGACATATTAAACTGATAAGAACAGATACTACACTTGATCTTAGCCAAAAGGCCGAGAAGCGATAACTGTCCACTGTTTCAGGTCCGAGGGCCCTTGCTGGCACAATGCGCACTTGTAGCAGTGTTCTTTTTATGGCCATAGGTGGCCAGAGTGTCACGTTGCACCTCCGCCCACCCGCTGCACTGAGCACTCTTCAGCCCTTTTAAATGGTATAACTTTGCACTCCCGCATGCTCCAGCAAGCACCATTCAAGCAACAACTTTGCACTCCAGCTTCGAACATCGGTACAGTCGCAACAAGTAAGGCGACTCTACTCAGAGAAGTCACTCTGCAAAGTAGCAAGATTTCTTTTGCACAGACAGAAAGGGCTTCACCCGCAAAGGTAAAGCCTGCCAATAATAGAAACAACTCATTAGTGCTGCTCTCCACGGAAGTCTTTAGTAAAAGGCGAAAGACTTGTATGTTATGAAGAGAAACCAGAGTACGATTATCCGTCACTGCGGGAGCAGGGCATCAGGCTAGTTGGTATAGCCACCTTCCCCATGGTGAGCTTTGCTTGGTTGAGACGCTTGCCCCCCCCCCCCCCCCCTGCTCCTCGGCTGACCAAGTGGGAACAATCGGGCCCTATTCGATGGCTGCCTTGTCTTTTACTCTATGCAAAAGACAAGGCAGCAACAAAAACACCACGAGAATCCCGTATTGAGGCTTTGTTCTGATCGCTCATTCGGTGTCGCGTTTCTTTCAAGCAATTCTCCCGGTTAGCCAACACTCGGCTCGCTCCCATAGCCGTGTTAAAGTCTACTTCGCATTCACTCTCTTTTCTCTGCAGACTCTTGGGATTTTATCTATAAAATTAATTCCTTCACTCAAACTATGTTAAAACTGCTTTGTCGTTCATATTTACCATGTCTAGAAAGATTTAAACAAAAACAACAACGTTGTACTTTGCAGTAAAAGAAAGAGCAAATCTAAAGTTTCAGGAATCTGAGAATAAGCTTACTTTCATGAGTGCTTCACGATTTCGGATTTTGCTATAAAATGAATTCCTTCACTCAAACTAAATTAAAACTGCTAAACCGCTAATCTGTTACATGTAAGGCAGATGTCAAATTCACCGAAATAGGATCTAAGGGTATTCGGCCAATTGAGCTGTAGCAGCTTCGGTAAAAGAGTATAAGTTGAAGAGTTTGTGAATAAAGGTGTGCGCACACATAGTGAGCTGTAGGAAAATAGGCAGGGAGCAATGCCGGCTGGGGTATATGTTCTTGTATGTTGTCTGACTGTTTGATTTGAATGTGTTGTGTAAGTGTCCTGTTGAATATTTGGGCTTTGACACTTCACTGTGGTTGTTAACTGTGTGGTGTGTCCTGAAATGTTATATGTTTGGGCTGTGTGACATGCTTAATGCTTGTCAGTAGCTACCCACTTATTCATATATAGCAACTGACAACATAAGAAGTCTGGACATACTTTGATAGTAGTTGTAGAAGTATCCTTATTGATAATAGATAAACTAATTCATAGTGATAGAACAGTAGATGAACAGGTGCCTGCACGTCTCACGAAAATAAAATGGGTGTATGATTGCTGACGGCAGAGCAATACTGCCAAACTTATGAGTTCTTGTGGCAAACTTGATTCAGTGTCTTGACGTGTATACGCTGTTTCGCTGACTTGATTGTCACAAGAAACAAAGTGTGTTTGATAAGATCCGACCATTTTATTACGGGAGGATCAGTATGTATGGATTCTGATATGACTGATAAACCCATTCGTATCTTAAGCATAATCTAATACGTGAGACAACGCCCTGGCACACAATCAAAAAAAAAAAGAGAGAGCGGTTTTGTGTCCCCACAGTCCATAATGTAGAAAAGAGAGAAAAAAGCCTTTCTGATTTGGTATGTGTGCTCATAGTGCAGAGTGTAGAGAAAAGAGAGAAAAGAAAGCCGTTTTGGTGTCACGGGTGTTGTGACTTACACACACACATTTCTGAATTGAGAAAATAAATTATTTTAGAGGAAGCAGTAGAGTTTAGATCCCACATTTGTTGATAGGCATTCATTTATTTCTTCACTTCTGATGAAGTTTCAACAATAAACAACAAACTTTGTATTATGAGAAAGAACCAGACTCATTCTTCAGGAATCCGAAAATAAGCACGAATTCGGATTCTCCTATAAAACGAATTAATTAACTCAAACCAAGTTAAGACTGCTTTGTCCTTCATATTTATTCATGTCTAATCAAGTTTCAACGATAAACAACGTTGTACTTTGTAGAATGAGAAAGAACTTCTTCAGCAATAAGCATCTCTCGACATATGACGAAATACAGATTTTGCTATAAAATTAATTTCTTCTATCAGCGTGACTTAAAACTGTTTGTCCTCCTTATTTATCCACTTCAAATCAAGTTTCAACAATTAAAAAAAAATTGTAGTTTGAGAAAGAACAACTTAATCTTCAGCAATCAGTATAAAAAGAGGGTAACAAAAGGTGCAAATGCCAACCATACATCACTAAAAATTGGAGCGGAAGTATTCAGCTGCAAGTAGGTGTGAATGTTCGACCATAATTTGTAAAAAGTGGGTAAGAAAAGGTTCGAATGCCCGACTAAATATTAACAAAAGCGGGAGGAGAGGTCTTCGGATGAGAGTGGGTGAGAATTTCCTACCATACAAGTATGATGGAGAGGAAGTTGTGATTGGCCGACAATAGTAAAAAGCAGGTGAGAAAAGGTACGAATGTCAAAACATACATGATCAAAACAGGGAGCGGAGGTGTTTGGCTGCGACAAGGTGTGAATGTCCACCCATAATTAATGAAAAACGGGCAACAAGTAGGTTCGAATGCCCAACCATACATCATCAAAAGCAGGAGTGGATGTGTTCGGCTTCAAGAAGGTATGAATGTCCATCAATAATTGCTATAAAACATGAAAGAAAATTTTCGAATATCAAACCGCACATAATCATAAGCGGGAGAGGAGGTGTTCCGCTGCAAGAAGGTGTGAATATCCACCCATAATTACTGAAAAATGGGTAAGAAAAGGTGCGAATGCCCAACCATACATCATCAAAAGCAGGAGTGGATGTGTTCGGCTACAAGAAGGTTTGAATGTCCGACCATAGTTTGTAAAAAGCGGGTAAGAACAGGTTTGTATGCCCGACTGTACACAATCAAAAGAGGGAGGGGAGTTGTTCAGCTACAAGAAGGTGTGAAAGTCCGACCATGGTTTGTAAAAAGCGGGTAAGAACAGGTTCGTATGCCCGAATATACACCATCAAATGCGGGAGCGGAGGTGTTCGGCTGTGAGTAGGTGTGAATCTCCAACCATAATTGCTGAAAAATGTGTTAGAAAAGGTAAGAATGCCGGTCCATACATCATCAAAAGCGGGAGAGGTGGTGTTCGGCTGCAAGTAGGTGTGAATGTCCAGCCATAATTACTCACAAATGGGTAAGAAAAGGTAGTATTGCCAGACCATACATGATCAAAACAGGGAGCGGAGGTGGTTAAGCTGCAAGAAGGTGTTAATGTCCGACTAAAGTTTGTAAAAAGCGGGTAAGAAAAGGTGCGAATGCCCGACAATGTATGATCAAAAGAGGGAGCGGAGGTTTTCGGCTGAAAGAAGGTCTGAATGTCCAACCATAATTTGTAAAAACCGGGGAAGAAAAGGCTCGAAAGCCCGACTATACACCATCAAAAGCTGGAGCGGAGGTGTTCAGCTGCAAGAAGGTCGGAATGTCCATCAATAATTGCTAGAAAACATGAAAGAGAATTTTCGAATATCAAACCGCACATGATAATAAGCGGAAGAGGAGGTGTTCAGCTGCAAGGTGTGAATGTCCACCCATAATTACTGAAAAATGGGTAAGAAAAGGTGCGAATTCCCAACCATACATCATCAAATGCACGAGTGGATGTGTTCGGCTACAAGAAGGTTTGAATGTCCGACCATAGTTTGTAAAAAGCGGGTAAGAAAAGGTTCGAATGCCCAAACATACACCATCAAAAGAGGGAGCGGAGGTGTTCCGCTGTAAGAAGGTGTGAATGTCCGACCATAGTTGGTAAAAAGCGAGTAAGATAAGGTTAAAATACCCGACTGTACACAATCAATAGCGGGAGCGGAGTTGTTCGGCTACTAAAAGGTGTGAAAGTCCGACCCTGGTTTTAAAAAGCGGGTAAGAAAAGGTTCGAATGCCCGAACATACACCATCAAAAGAGGTAGCGGAGGTGTTCCGCTGTAAGACGGTGTGAATGTCCGATCATAGTTGGTAAAAAGCGGGTAAGAAAAGGTTAAAATACCCGACTGTACACAATCAAAAGAGGGAGTGGAGGTGTTCAGCTTCAAGAAGGTGTGAATGTTCGACTAAAGTTTGTAAAAAGCTGGTAAGACAAGGAGCGATGTCCCGACATTGTATGATCAAAAGCGGGAGCGGAGGTGTCCAGCTTTGAGTAGGTGTGAATGTCCGACCATAATTG